>NC_061817.1:22345851-22645851 GCF_021462225.1 Girardinichthys multiradiatus | reverse complement strand
AATCCCCTTTTCACCATCTTTAGACATGATCTGATCAAGAAGCTGTATGCGCTGAAGGACACGAACTTGGACCTGGCTGGATTGTTACTGGAGCAGGTACAATAGGTTCTGTAACATCTACAGGGAGTGAGGTTTACTTGATTAGCAGATGTAAAACTGACACTGTAAGAATCATGCTTACATTGTTGCTTGTTTCAGATCTACGACAACGCCATGATTGCAGCCGGCTTGAACGATGACCCACGGCCCATGATTTCCCGCCTCAATGAGCTCCTGGCCAAAGCTTTGGAGAAGCACTGACACCTCAGACTGATTTCAGATTGGACATTAGTGGCCTGCAGCATGAAGGCTGAGGGAGACAGGAATATCTGTCTCGTTTGGAAGATCAATTCCAACATATTTGAGTGCTTTGTTGCTGCAGAAGTTGGCGTTTGAGAGGTTTGAAGACAAACTTCCTGATTTATTTTTTATGGACTCCCATTCCTTTAATGTCTGGGGGGGTGTTTGAAAGTTGTTCTAAGTCTCCAAACATTTCAAAATCCTGAAAAACGACTGCATATAGGATTATGGAGGGATGGTACCCGAGCTGTTTCTGTTATTTAAGTGGAAAATACAAACTCAGTGAAATAAAAAAAAAAAGTAAACCCAGAGATCTTGGAATAAACACAATTTTACTGCATTGAAACTGTCTCTGCTGTGGCTGTCAACAACACCAGAAACTTTATCCTGTATCCAGTCTCTCAGACACAGCGAAGTAGTTCTCAGCAGCTTTTGGGTCAGCGTTCCAGCGCTGTCAGTCCATTTAAACCACATCAGGGTGCTCCGAGTCATTACACCTACAGAGAAGGCTTCATTTCCCCTTTGGTGAGCCATTCAGTTCTCACCTCCTGACTGGCAAAGAGCATCTGATCAAGTCTGGAACGTCAGCTTGTCGATGTTGGCTAAGAAGCGCTGGGCCCACCATTCATCCAGATCGATGGGCACAAAGCCTGAAAAGGAAGGAAACAAAGATTGGGAGCATCGGTATAAAATAAAATCTGCAGATAATCTTGTGATTTATTCTTAACAAAAGATGAATACTTTATTAAATCGTCCTATCTTGATTGGAATGCAAAACATTTGAAAGTATTTAGTTTTTCCTAGATTTACTGGTGCATGTAAAGCCCTTCTAACCCGTGATGTTTGGAACACTTCCCTCTAGTGGTCACAATGAGAAGTTACATCACAAGTTAAATACTGCTTGTTTGTTACTCTTAAAAATCTGATCCAATAAATTGTCAAAACATGCAGGTTTTTAGGAATATAATTCATCAGTGGTTACAGCAATCATGTAATTTCTGTAAAGATATTTTGTATGCATAACACATGGCACACTTCAACATGCATCACTGCATTTTTTTAGACCACATTTAGCCAGATTGCTCAATACAACAGCTTGTGGATGCAAATACTTAAAAAAAAAAAAAGTAGAAGTCGATAATTTGAGTTAAAATAAATTACTTTTTAGCTGAGAGAACAAAACTCACTGCCTATTACCGTTTGTGTTAAAATGTTTGTTGGGTATAAAAACGACTATCATATTGTTGCCCTCTAGTGGTGATAGTTTGACTTTGCAAATACATTTTTTATGAGAATAGAAACATCCAAGTTTGCTAGTATAGTTTAAAAAGAAATGTGATATTTTATGCCTCACCAAAGCTCGCTATTTGAATAATTTGTTTCTTCTAGGCTGTTTTGGTTTTTTCTAATACAAACCCTTAAAACAAGGGCTAGAGTAAATATCAAACTTTAGAAGCAGAACTATAGGAGGAAAAGAAGCGGTTATACTCACTGTCCATGTGTGGCCCAGGAGTAGCTTCTTTGTAGTAAACTGCTGCCTGGGAATCCTCCACTCCTTGACCTTCCTCCTGCTGAACCACCTCCTGCCAGGCTGAAGAAAGCAGCTCAGTCAGAGCAGTCTTGGCAATTAGCCATGCCTACCAGCTTGCGTTTAATACAAAATGAAAACAGTTCTGCATTAAAGTGACATCCACAGAGTTAAAGGAGTAAAGTCTACCAGGACAAATAAATCAGTGTGCAGTCACACTGATTTAATCAAGGGTAGCTGCAGGCCTTGAAACAGCATTGTTAAGATTACAACCACAAACCTCAGTGCATCTGACATGAACCAGGTACGACTTGATCACGAAGGGGAGAAAAATTATACCTTGTTTAAAAAAAAATAAAAAATCTTTTCACAAACAAAAATCTGAAAACATTGACTTAAAAACCAGTGAAACCATCTTCTACTGCAATCAGCTGCAAGTCTTTTACAGGAGGTTCCTACCAGTTTAGCACAACTACAGATACAGGTCCTTCTCAAAATATTAGCATATTGTGATAAAGTTAATTATTTTCCATAATGTCATGATGAAAATTTAACATTCATATATTTTAGATTCATTCCACACTAACTGAAATATTTCAGGTCTTTTATTGTCTTAATACGGATGATTTTGGCATACAGCTCATGAAAACCCAAAATTCCTATCTCACAAAATTAGCATATCATTAAAAGGGTCTCTAAACGAGCTATGAACCTAATCATCTGAATCAATGAGTTAACTCTAAACACCTGCAAAAGATTCCTGAGGTCTTTAAAACTCCCAGCCTGGTTCATCACTCAAAACCCCAATCATGGGTAAGACTGCCGACCTGACTGCTGTCCAGAAGGCCACTATTGACACCCTCAAGCAAGAGGGTAAGACACAGAAAGAAATTTCTGAACGAATAGGCTGTTCCCAGAGTGCTGTATCAAGGCACCTCAGTGGGAAGTCTGTGGGAAGGAAAAAGTGTGGCAGAAAACGCTGCACAACGAGAAGAAGTGACCGGACCCTGAGGAAGATTGTGGAGAATGGCCGATTCCAGACCTTGGGGGACCTGCGGAAGCAGTGGACTGAGTCTGGAGTAGAAAGTAGAAGTTTTTTGTATTAAAAACACTTTTCTTTTATTGGTCGGATGAAATATGCTAATTTTGTGAGATAGGAATTTTGGGTTTTCATGAGCTGTATGCCAAAATCATCCGTATTAAGACAATAAAAGACCTGAAATATTTCAGTTAGTGTGCAATGAATCTAAAATATATGAATGTTAAATTTTCATCATGACATTATGGAAAATAATGAACTTTATCACAATATGTTAATATTTTGAGAAGGACCTGTATTTAAGAAAATGTCACCAATTCTTTGCACAATAGCTCAAGCTCCGTCACGTTAACAGTGGGTATCTTAACTCTTGCTATAGATTCACATTTGGATCAAGGTCTGGACATTGACTGCGCCATTTAAAAGACATGACTATGCTTTGAGCAAAAACCATTCTATTGTAGCTCTGGCTGTCTGCTCAGAGTCATCTCGCTGGTTACAGGATTCTTCCATGTAGCTCCATCTATCTTCCCATCAGCTATGACAATCTGAATGAAGGATTCTCACAGCATGATGCTGCCACTGCCATGTTTCACCATGTGGGGATGGCATGTTCAGGGTGAGGTGCAGTTTTAGTTTTCATCCACTCAAAGCGTTTGTTGTTCGGCCAGAGCGTTACATGGTCTCATCTGACCCGAACATGTACTTCCTGAGACTCCAAATTTGTGGAGTACTAATTGTAGTCTCCCACCTGAGCTGTGGATCTTCACAGGCCCTTGTTCAATCAGTCAGTTTAGGATGGCCATGCCTCAGCAGGTTTGTAGTTGTGCCATACTCCATCCATTCTTTTGCATGATGATTGAACTGCTCTCAGTGAGACATTCAAAGCACTGGATATTTTATGACCTAACTCTGCTTGAAACCTCTCCACAATTTTTTCTCTGACCCGTCGGCTGCATTCCTTGGTCTTCGTGGTGCCTTGGAGGCCTTCAGAGAACAGCTGCATTCATTCTCAGATTAAATAGCACACAGGTGGACTCTATTATGCAACTTCTGAAGGGAGTTTATTCACTGGATTTAGGTACAGGTATTAGATTCCTTCCACTTTAGCATTACCTTGTGGTGGTCTGTCAAATACAGTCCCATTTAAATACACCGAAGCTTGTGGTTGCAATGTAGAAAAACTTAAAAGTGGAAATGAAACAGCAGTTGGATCTACTTTATGCCCTTGTCCAATCAACCACAAGGTTACTGGAGTTGTTTAAAAGCTGCTTTGGCCGAGCTTCAATGCCAGCAGAAAGCAAATGCAGCTGAACCAAACAAGGTTTCCTAGAGACAGAAATTCTGTGAATCTCAAAAAACAAAACAACCCCGCATTGTGTCGTCCCAAAAGAACCTCTCTTTCTCCATCCTTCCAAGTCCCCTCAGAGCATCTAGTGGGTTGAAATCAAACGACCCCCTCAGCACTTGAGCTCTGACAAGTATGAAATGTGGGTGTGAGAGAGTTTCTCTGCTTTATCAGTGTCACAACAGCTGTGCGGGAGTCGCCTTGGAATGAAGGGAGGTGTTTAATCTGTTGCCCTAAAATAAACTCTGATAGTAGCAAAGTCATTCACAGAAACCAGCAGCGCAGACAACGAAAAGCTCTGTTTGGTCTACCTTACCTTCAGAGACAAAGTTCACATTTTCCTCGTGCTCGGGGGAGAAAGTCTCCTCATGCCTGCTGTCTGCGGGCAGCACCTGAGCCGGCTGATGGTGCTTCTTTCCGTTCAGACGGTTGAAAACTATCCTGGGTGCAGGAAGCCTGGCAGGTGGAAAGAGATATGGTTCATTACTACTGCAAGAAAGCATGTTTCCAAAAAGTGTTGCCCTTTGAACCTAAATTCAAACACGCTTGGCTGAGCAGAAGTCAGATTACAACAGCTGAATGAGAGAGGTAACGTGCTGCCAAGGTCACACTGAAACACACTCAGGGTCGTTTCTGCTGCTTCAAAGTCATGATAACAACACGCAGAGTTTAAAAGGTGTGTTCTGGATTAAAGAGATCTGAACTGCTGCACCCAGATTCATTCAAACACACTTTAACAAAATACAAGAGGCGGGTGGGAAATGAAGTCACATTTCTGACAGCTTGAAAGTTTCTCTAATTTTAAATCAGTTTAAAGAGACAGTGCACTTACTCTGGCTTGTTCCAGGACGTCTGTTTGTGCTTGAAGTCATTTATTTTGTTCTCCAGCTGCTGAGTGGGTCCTGCAGAAACAATTCAAAGTCATACATGAGTATCTGAAAAGTGAAGGTTTGTGGGTGCTTAAAAGTTCAGAGACTGACCTGTTCTTCTCTGCGTGACCAGCTTGCTGGGACCTCTGGTGATTGTGTACATCACGGGGGAGGAAATCCACCTGCGCGTTAAGGCTATTTCTATTTTTTGTTTTACGCCTTTAAGGTAAACACATTCCTCTGAGAATCTGAGAAAAAATCTTTGGATGTAGGTCAGTCAGACTAGCTGAATTTCACACGCTGACAGCAGAGCGGCCAACCTCATAGAAAGTGAGCGGTGCGCCTCGCAGCTTCTCTGTGCGTAAAATAAACCAGCTGCAGTGACGCATCTCCGGATCATGCGTCCCTTCCCTCTAGTTTCCTTTCTGCTCCACCTGCAGACGCGCATCCGAACCGTTTGGTTCTCTTGAGTTTTGCCCTGTCACAATGTCACACAACGACAGACAACAGCAGTCATTCAGGGGACTCTGGACGCGTCTTACCGACGTCCCCTACACGCCTCCTTCAACGCCTTAAAGAGACAGCGTCCCTTTGACGCCATTCTACTGCAACTACAGATTAAATTAAACTATTTTAGGAAAACATACGAAAATATTTGCGATTAATTAAAAATATATATGTGGGTTTGGATGATTATCTGATTGAGCTTCTGCCTGGAACTTCAATTAGATTTAATTTTTATTTAGTCAGTATTTATGAGTAAATTGTGACAGTTTAACATCTCAATGAGACAAATAGTTTTCTTTATTGGAATTAGTTTTTAAATGCAGTTACTCAGCAAAAATAAATTGGAGCTAGTTTTAGACAACTCAAAATGAAGTGGCAGTAGTAGCATGATACAACGATGTGAAAACTATTTTCCCCTTTACAGGTTTTTGCCTTTTTGTTACATTTAAATGTTTCAGATCAAACACATAATTTATTGTTAAATAATGACTTACTATGGTTAAAAAATTTTTTGGTTCAATGTCACTAGCCACCCCCAAGCCTAGAATCAAGAAATCACCTACAAAGAACCTCACAACATGGAGTAGGCTAAAAAGTCTCAAAAAGCAACACATCACACCAGGTCTAAATAGATCCAAGAGCAGTTGAGAAACAGTCATTATATACAAACGGAGAAAACGTGAAACAGGCATGAAGGTAAAAGCTATTTAAACCAACCTGGTCCTATCTGAAGAAGAAACTGCCTCCTGAACCTAATAAGCGTTGTGCCTCCCTTGGTAGCAACAGCTGTTTGTGATAACTGGAATGAGTTTTTCCATCAGCGTAGTGGAACTGTGCTCCCCTTTTTTCTGAATTGTTCAAATTCAGTTACATTAGGGGGTGTTTGAGCAAGGGGAGCCCATAAATGCAAAAAATATGCTTACAGCACTTTAATGTTCCTCCTACTGCTAAGTGGAGATATACATCTTAACCCTGCACCTCAACCAATTAGAAATGTTCTACCTTAGATACTCTTGTGAAACAGTCCAGCTCCAGTATGACCTTGCTAAGTGGAAACAACCAGAATGGACTCTCCTTGTTGATTCACTGTCTACTAACTTAACACAGCTCCTGATTTTGGATGCAAAAGAGGGTCAGCAGGATCAAAAAGACAACCTGTCTCATCTTAGGCCCCAGTAGCAGCCCAGCTACCACACAGCTAACCCTATCACTAGCAGGCCCAGCCCAGGCTCCAATAGCAGCATAGCCACCACCAGACCAAGAATGAGCACCAACAGAGGGTCAGGAACATGGTTTGCTCCAAACATCACAGTGTTGGTTGAACATTTACATATTAACACAAATGATTAATGTCCCTGGATATGCCCCCTATTGACAAGATACAATCGAGGAAAAAGAGGAGCGTTCCTTTATGTAATAGACACCGTCAAGTGTTCTGTAGCTGAGATTTAAAACAAAACTTGAAAGCAGTTATGTCAAAATATAAGTTACATCAAATGATAGTCTTCAGTCAGGTTAACACAAAAAAGTAAAACGCTTATTGATTTAACATTTGCAAACAATCTGGAGTGAGTTACAAGAAGTTACAATTTAGAGACTGGATACCCTGATATTAATATGATTTTAATTGTTAGGTCTGGCAGTAATCAGGCCTGGGTGTGGCTATTGAAATTAAACCACAAAATGGGGTTAATAAAAGTTAATTCATGATTTAACAACAAGGGGCAGTTATATTTTCATGAAGGGACAGGTTGGTTTTAATAACTTTTATTTTCCTTTAATAAATCATTTTAAAGAACTTAACTTGTCACAAAAATACTAAGTATAAATAATCTATAATATTGAACCAATAATCTTGTTAATATTACTAATGCTAATCTTAAAGAAGAAGTAAATTATGTAAATCTGCCTTGAAGATACTGTTATATCAGAGCACAAAAGAACAGAAGGAGGGAAGAACAAAAGGAAAGAAGGAAGGAATCAATGAAGTAAGAAATGAGGGGGGTGATTCCTCTGTGGGGCCTCCTTCGTGGTGTCTTTGGGGATCTCTGGGGGGTCTCTTGCATCGGTTGGTGCTGGACTGATGTGGGCACTGGCGGGACAAGAAGGGAAGTGCTGGTGTCTTGGCAACTCCTCCCTTACATATGCAACACCACACAGCAGTAGGGTGTTGGGATGTGGGACAATGGGCCTTAAGGGCATTGGGGAAACACCATCCAACCACAACCCCAACGTTAGACATACACATTTCCATTCATCCCAACACTCCACATTATCAGACACACATCGTGCATGGCATGGTCCCCTTGCTCCCACCATAGAGCTTATGTCAGTTTAGCCAGGGACTGCGGGTGTGGGGATGCCCTTAGGGTCTCTGACGGCACTCCGCAGGACAGGGGGCTGCCTGCCTTGGTGGGGTGGTGTCTATGTGGGTGCTCGGGCTATGTCTAAAGTGGTGGGCCCCCATCTGGTGGCCTAAGGCTCTCCGAGTTTTTTTTTTTTAAGCTGGTTGAGGGCTGTGGGGCCTGTGCTAGGCTCTAGTGGGCATCCATCCCTCCAAACCTCTCAGGGACTGGCCCCCCATGGTGAATACAGTGTGCTTCTTATACTTTGGATGCTCCGGGTTCTGACTGCTGTGGAGAGGTGTTGCCTGCCCAACGTGTTGGGGTCTCTGGAGGTTCTCCGGTTTGGTGCTGGGCAGTCTTGCTGCCGGGGGTTGGTGTGGGCCCTGAGATGCTGAGGGGAACGGTTCCCAGGCTTATTCTGCACAGCTGGCTTGTGGATGAACTGTGGCTGGGTTCTTTGTGGGGTGTATGACTGCCCTGGGGTGATGCTTTATGTCTGGCTGCTGTGGCCTTCCAGAGCCGGGTCTACCTGCCTTTTGCTGCTCTTAGATGCTCTGGATTGGAGGCCTGCTACAGTTCTCGCCACACTTACAAATGTTCACTTCCCGGTGACAAACTCACACCCACAGTGGATATAAAAAGTCTACACACCCCTGTTCAAATGCCAGGTTTTCATAATGTTAAAAAATGACAGCAAGACAAATAATTTCACAACTTTTTCCACCTTTAATGTGAACCTATAACCTGTACAATGCAATTGAAAAACAAACTGAAACCCTTAAAGTGTACAAATATAAAATAAAAAACTTTAAATAACCTGGTTGCATAAATATGCACACCCTTAAACTAATACTTTGTTGCAGCACCTTTTGCTTTTATTACAGCACTCAGTCTTTTTGGGTAGGAGCCTATCAGCGTGGCACATCTTGATGTGGCAATATTTACCCACTCTTCTTTGCAAAACCGCTCCAAATCTGATAGATTGCGAGGGCATCGCCTGTGCGCAGCCCTCTTCAGATCACCCCACAGATGTTCGATGGGATTCAGGTCTGGACTCTGGCTGGGCCATTCCAAAGCCTCAATCTTATTCTGGTGATGCCATTCTTTTGTTGATTTAGATGTGTGCTTTGGGTCATTATCGTGCTGAAAGATGAAGTTCCTCTTCGGCTTTCTAACGGAAGGCTGAAGGTTTTGTGCCAACACTAACTGGTATTTGTAACTACTCAGAATTCCCTGCACCCTGACCAAGGACCCAGTTCCTTAAGAAAAACTGCCCCAAAGCATGATGCTGCCACCACCATCCTTCACTGTAGGCATGGTGTTCTTTTGGTGATGAGGAATGTTGTTTTTGCGACAAACATACCTTTTTGGAATTATGTCCATAATTGGTTTCATCTGACCAGAACACATTTTCCCACATGCGTTTGGGAGATTTCAAATGTCTTCTTGCAAAATTCAGTTGGGCTTGAATGTTTTTCTGTTGGTTAGGCTTCCATCTTCCCACCCTACCCCATAGCCCAGACAAATGAAGAAGACGGGAGATTGTTGTCACATGTAGTACACAGCCAGTACTTCCCAGGAATTCCTGCAGCTTTTTCAGTGTTGCCGTCGGCCTCTTGGCAGCCTCCCTGACCAGTTTTCTTCTTGTCTTGTCATTAATTTTGGACGAACATCCGGTTTTTGGTTGTGCCATATTTTCTCCACTTGATGACAGTCTTCACTGTGTTCCATGGTATATTTAAATCCTTGGAAATTCTTTTGTAACCTTCACCTGACTGATATCCTTGAATAATGAGATCCCTCTGATGCTTTGGAAGCTCTCTGCGAACCACAGATTGTGCTGGAAGATGTGGTTACCCAAATGTCAGGAAAAGCCTACTAGAACAGGTGAACTTTGTTTTGGGTTGATCAGAGGCACTTTAATTGGTGACAGGTGTGTGCTGACTCACATTCAAACTAATGTTAAATTGAATTGGTAAAATCTGAACACAGCCACATCCCCAGTTATAAAAAGAAGTGTACACTTATGCAACCACATTATCTCAATTCTTTATTTTTACTTCACCTCTCTGAAAGATTTGCTTTTCCAATTGCAAGTTAAAGATCACATTACAGGTGGAAAAAGTTGTGAAATTATTTATCTGGATGTGATTTTTTTTACATCATGAAAACCTGGCATTTGAATAGGGATGTGTAGACGTTTTATATCCACTGTACACCCACCTAAAACAAACACACTTATTTTTACATATAAACTCACCAACACACCCTAAATGGTTGAAAATCATACAAACACGTTACTACTTTGATGGACTGAATCTGAAATTAATAAACTTAAGTAATTACTTCCTTGAGATAATTTTTTTGTACAGCAATACTGCCCTGGCACATGTAAATGACCATCTGCTCTACATGGTATGCCTGAAATGCAGCGACAGGACATGTAAAAAAAAAAAAAAAGAACAAGGTAGGATGCGATGAAAGAAGGAAGCACTTCAAGAGCTTCAAGAAAGTGAGGAAAGTAAGGAAGGAAGGACCTTAAAGACTATGGAACAGTCTGAAATACAAAATGTTTTTCGATACTTTATTTTTTGCATACTTATTAAGAAGTGGAAAGTACTGCATACTTTTTCATGCTGTGTTGTAACCCTTCAAGTTATGCTTTCAATCTATTCCAGAAATTCAAAATTAAAGAAATAAAGTACACCATTTAAAATAACAGTAATAGATCGAAAAGTTATGGACTGTGATGCTATTTAAATTCACATTTGTTTAGATGTTTTTTTTAAGTCTCATTGAATGGCTTCTGATGAAAGAAATGCACTGTACTTTCAAGACTAAATCCCAGTTCTCAGATTTCCTGACATGTCTTTACTCCTGTAGATAATAACACATCCCAACAGCAAACATCTGAACTCCAGCAGTTTAACAGGAACGACTGCAGGAACGCATTAAAATACGCTGAGAAAAACACATATATAGGAATACTTAAAAAGGTCAATCATGTTTAACACTGTAGTAAATTACAATAAAATAGTTTTGGTTTTGATGAAGAGTCAAGACATCAACTTGAGTCTGCGTGTGTTTTGCATATTCCTTCTGTCAGTCTAGTGCTGTAAAGTCTCTGTGGGCAGCGAGCTGACGTGCTGCAGGAGGAGATCACAGTGAAGGGGACTCCTCTGCTTGTCCCTCACAGCCTCAGCCTCCCTCTGCAGAAGAGACGGGTGAAGCGAGCTGCCTTTCTTCAGGACTTCTGCACAGACAAAGAACCACAGTGTAATCTTAGTGTATTACTTTAAAGGAACAACTTATTGCGGCATTTAGCTAATAAAAATAACTTTTGATAATCTGGACTGACGTAAATTAGGAAAAGCATCTGCAGCATCTTTTTTTTTTTTTATTAAAGTTTTTTTTATTGCTTACCAAAGAGATAGAGCCATAGTGTTTTATGTACCACATATCAGAAGTAACCTGAACGTTTTCTATAATCAGGGTGGAGGAGCAGGCTCACCAGAAGATGGCGGTGATGACTTTTTCTTGCTCATGAAAATATTACCTATCTTTCCACAGGGAGGCGATAAATCCTTTTCATTTTTCTTCATCTGTTGATCTTATGGGTGTAGTGAATTCCCTACAGCTGTCTTGTCTGTGAAATCTTAAGTGATGAAAATGTTAAATTTCTTCTCCAGTAGTGACATGCAATCAGTTTGCAGGATTGAGCCACTATGATACTTTCTTTTGCTATTTAGGGGATTTTAAGGTTTTATTTAAGTGCTACTCAGTCCTCAGTCATAATGAATGCATGGGGGGAGGAAAGGGGTGGGGTGGGGGGGCATACTCTGAATTTAAGAACAATGACTGCTTGTGAAAAGTGATTTAAACCCGTGCCAACAGTGAGACAAGGAGGGAGTGGACGGGATCGCTGTCCATCATTCTGTCAGGATGCGCTGCAGACATCCAGCCACTTCAGAGACATGCGTTTGAAATACAAGAAGCGTAAGAAAAGGATCAACTATTAACCGAAACAAGCAGAGGGAGACAAAGCAGAACAAAGGGCAGGGAGAGAACAAAGAGTGCTTCAAACACTAGGAAGGAATGCTTCCACGTCGGGGTGCGGTCAGAAGCAGACGATTGCTCACCACGATGTGAGGTCATCTCATTTCACAAGGAGACTCCGAGCTGTCTGTGAAGGCACCATGCTTACTTTATAGACTCTTAGCCAACCTATATGTTTATTAACTTCATGGGATGGGAACACTTTACAGGTGGTCAACTATAGATTTCCAAAAAAGGAAAAACTTTTAAAGAGTCTTGCAAAAGTATTCATGCCCCTTCAAGTTTCCACATTTTGTCACAACAACAAATATCAATGGATTTTATTGGGATTTTATGTGATAGATCAACGCAAAGTAGCACAACATTGCAAAGTAGAAGAAAAGTGATGCATGGAGTTCAAAATCTTTTTTTTTTTGTAATGCATTTGTATTTGGCCCCTTCACTCCAACATTCCTAAACAAAAACACTGATACAAACAGTTGCCTCCAGAAGCTACTTCATTTTGCTGAGGATTATGTCAAATAAAATCCCACTTTTATTCTCAGAATCAGAGCCAGTTCCAGTTAGTCGTGTTTGTCTGATGAAGGTTATTTAAATGAAACACAACAGCCTGGTAACCAACAGTAATCTTTCAGATTACCAACGGTGAGATCCAGATCAAAGCGAATTTATTCTGTAATAAACTTTTAGAAATGTACAGTTTAACTTGATTTTAAAAGTAATCCATAAACTATTGCAGCTTAAACCATTACATGTTAATGGGAGGGTGTAAGCTCACACGCCTCACTGCTTGCTCTGCCAGGCAGTGCATTAGATTTTTTGGGGTTTTATGTAGCCTCCTGGAGGAGTCATGGGTGTGCTCTTGGAGTGATTTTGGTAGGCTGGCCCCTCCTGGGAAGGTTTTGGCTTTGTAATCCTTCCCAGATTAACAGATATTAATCACTTTTTATTTTGCTCTTTTTTTTCAAATCACAGCAAGATGAGTTGCTTTTTGAGATTTTTACACCTACAAGTTCTATTTAAGTGTTTTCTTGACTCTACAGGTCGGCATTCAGGCCTGGATGTCACTAGTACAACTGGACCTAAAAGGTTTGGTTAACCATAAGAAATTCTTGATTTAGAGGGGGCAAACATTTTCACTGCACTGTAAATTTCTTCCAAAAAATTATTCTACTTCACTGAATGAGAATGCTCACCAGATGAAGGTCTGTACCCACCCTCTCATATTTTACACTCTCTGTCTTCTTGAGAGCTGGAGATGAGAGATCTCATCATGAGGCCTCTCAGCTTTGGCCAAGCCATCAACGCTCACCTGCGTCCTGTCAGAAGTAATGACAGCTAACATTCCTGATAAGTACGGAAAGAGCAAAATATCCTCAAGAGCTGCACACTTTGGGAAAAGCTGCTCAGACTTTTCCACTGATGGGGCTGTAAACCGCAGCCCAGAAGCCATGGGCCGCTGCAGAAAACAGGGGCCAGGCAAGAAGGAAGGGATACTGACAGATAAAAGATGGAGGGATTAAGTGGGATGAACGTGCGGACAGATGTGAGGAGGTAGGAAGAGGGAGAGGGGTTCCTCATGTGGTTATCATTAGTCTGGTCACACACAGATAAACCTTTCACAAGTGTTTGAACACTGAGTTATTTAGACATTAAGACTTCCAGTTCAATCATTGAAACCACTCCTCAGTTAATTGTCTGTTGGTGACCTCTCTTTGCATAGCTGACTAACCCGGTCCTCGATGGATCTAAAGTATTTTGACAGGTGAAAATGTTCCCACTGCTCTCTGAGTGATAAACTGAGTGGAAAAGAGGAATAAAGGAGAGCTTTGAAATAAGAGAGAAGATGTGCTGTTGGCTGTATGCCAGTGGAATAAAATGTTCGACAGAGGTCATCCTGAATTCCTATCATCCCTATACAGGATTCTACACCCATCAACACCCCCACCCAGTCTCACCCAGCACTTGGTCCTGCACGGAGCTGTCAGGGTCATCCAGGTGCAGCAGGAGCTGCTGAAAGAGGAGCTGCAGATGGGGAGCATAGAGCTCGGGGTTGTAGTCTTTGGTCAGGCTGGACAACCAGAGACCCACGGCTTGCATTGCGACGCTGCGAACCTCCTCGCTGCTGTCGTCCAGACGCTTCAGCAGTTCTGTGGAAAAAGCCTGTCAGTTCTGCTGATGGGTGGCCTCTATAGCACTTGCAGAAGAATTACATCTCTTGAATTTTGTTTACATTTTACAGTCCTAAGCCTTAATGTATTTTATTGGGATTTAATGAGATTAGAGTTCAAGGGGTTATGAATTCCAAGGTGCTATAAAAAGTTCATTTTGCATCCAGCTGAGTAGGATCCCATGTCAAGGGGAAGTGGTTGTCTCGCTCTCCAAATGATGTAAGGAACGCCATTAGAAGACAGAGATAACCTCTACCCTGTGACCCAGAGAAAACAAGACACCTTACCCAATGTGACCAGATGTGCAAAGAAGGCAGAGATCTAAGAGTCTCCTACCAGGATAAATCTTGTTCAGAGCCTCATGGTGTAAACTGGTTCCGATTAGCTTGAGTGTGGCAGAAAGAGAGCGACAGGCCAACAGTCTGCTCATCTGAGAGTCCTCCTCCAGGGCTGAAAACACCAGGGGGCTCAGCCTTTCCTCCAGACACAGAAGCTGCGTGAAGACATCGACTGACACTCAATAAGGGATAAATCTAGTCAGTAATTGACCAAATGTGTTTTTAGGCAACGGAGTGAACCTGCAGAGAATCATTAAATCAATCTCCTATGGTAGTCTTAAAATAAGGTAAATAAGGTTTTATTTTACATTTACAGTGAAACATTACCTTAGCAAGATTTAGGTCAAGTTGCATTTTAAAAACATAAAAAAACTGCTTCAGAAACACAGTCAGGGTTGCTACATGTTTATTAAGTAAAAGTTCAACCATAAATGTATGGCAAATTTTTCTACAGAGGTCAGGTTATAAATACAGTACCTACAAAAGCTGGAGGGAGAGAGGAAAGAAAGTAACTAAGGAAGGATAGAGGACACAAGGAGGGAATGAAGACTCAATGAAGAAAGGAAAGAAAGACAAATCAGAGAAGAAAAAAGGGCAAGAGGGAGTGAGAGAGGAAGGAAGAAAGTGCATGAAGGAAGGACACAACAAAGAAGAGAAAGAAAGAAGGAATGAAGAAAGCAAGGAAGGAAGGAAGCAAGAAAGAAAGGAAGGAAGTACACAACAAAGAATGGAAAAAAAAAAGAAGCAGCAAGTAAGAAAGAAAACAAGAAAGAAAGAAATTTAACACAATATCCATCCTATGTCTAAAAAATTTAACACAAAGTCAAAAAAATACTAGTATTTTTCCAATGGACAGACAAAATACTGAAATCAAATTCCCGACTTTTCCCGTCTTTGTAGGAACCCTGCGTAGTGAGAATGAATGTTTTAATCACACTCTAAATGAGACACAGAGGTAATGAATGGATGAACAAGGTGAGGCTGTATGAACTAAGCCAAAAGCTGAGATGTGATTACTTAAACCTCTGTCACCCTGTGTGTTTGCTATCGAAACCAGGCAGGCAAAACAATAAAAAAGAAGAAAAGGACGGACAGTGGATTCAAAAAGAGGAGGAAACCTTGGCAAATGTTTGGTCCGCTATTACATCAGTGACAATCTGAGAGCGCCAAGTGTAACTGAAGCTGTAAATTGTTTTCCCAGGGAGTAAGAGAGGAAACAATGTTCTTCTAAAAGAAAGGCTGCTTGATTCACCTGTGGAAAACAATAGCACACACAACTCTCTGCGGTTACATCTGTCAGGACGTGTTATTTACTTCATCTCTGAGGATCATTCTAAGGATCCGGTCTTAAAATCATCCGGCCTTACTTAATCTCCACACTTCAGGCCTTCTAATCTTATAAGGATATTTAGGTGACACCAGATAGCAGACCTACGCCCCCACACCCACACCCATGCTCTCATTGTCCCCCGGGTCTTTGCACCAACTTGCAGCTAAGAAAAAAAAAGCTGCTTGATCCAGTTTGGACTGATAGGTCAGCATGCAAAAGTAGGGACAAGTGCTGCCAGATGTGCATGTGTTTGTATGAGTGTGCGTACTGTAACCCAGCACGTAATCCGGCAGGCAGGTGTGAGGCCAAGTTTCGGCGATAGTTCCTACGTTTAACAGAAGTCCAGGACAGTGCAGACATTGTTCCTTCGGGACAAAGGTATGTGAACCCGCTTGCCCCCTCGTACACCTGCTAGTTGCTGCAAGAGCCAAGAGGGAAAGATGGTGGGACATTATGTTTTTCCTAAATGCTCATGTGGGATGCCTTACAGTGATGGAAAATAGATGAAACAGAAAATCTGAAATCCACCTCTGAAGGGTTTCAGGAATGTATCTTTTTCATTACATCTGAGTCAATAAAAAGTGTTTTTGCAGATTGCCATTTAACTGGAAAGGGACCACAAATGATGTTTGTTTCCAGCGCGTGAGTCCTCCAGCACATCTGGTAATAAAATCATGGATTTATAAATGTCACTTCTACAGTGTTTGCATGTGTACCCACCTGTCCATGTGTAATGGCTCCTCCATGCAGCAAGGCCAGCAGACAGCTGAGGGCTGAGGTTCTCACAGCGGCAGCGGTCCGGCCCGCGTGCCACACCAGGTTGGGAAGCAGGACGTCACTCAGAAACCTCTCCGACTCGTCACAGAAATGCCTGGAATGACATATGATTACTGAATCGGTCCAGTAAGCCATTTTGGCTACATCATATAGCACAGTGGCCTGTCGACTTTCACATTTGGTTGTGTTGTAAACAACCTTCAGTGTATTTTATTGGGATTTTATGTGACAGACCAACACAAAGTAGCTCGATGAAATGATGAGTTAAATACAGGAAGAAAACCTGTAAGAGGTGCGAAAAACTTGAGACTGCGGAAGAGGTTGACCTTTCGGCTGGACAACCTAAACATACAGCCAGAGCTGAAACTGAGTGGTTCTGATCAAAGCATATTCATGTGGTAAAACGGCCCAGTCAAAGTCCAGACGAATGAAAATCTGTGACAACTCTTACAAATGAATGTTCCCAGATGCTCTCCATCCAATCTGAGTTATATAAAAAAAAACATCCTTGGTGCATGCCAGCAGAGAGATACTGAAAATGACTTAATATGTGAAAAAAATTAAGGGATGCAAATACTTTTGCAAAGGCATGGATGTTTAAAAGCACCAAACAGCAGGTATTTGCACTAATGTACTGCTGCAACATAGCTGATGTGATTCAGTCATTTTCCCACACTCTAAAAGGCAGACTGGTGGAGAAAGTAAGAAAAAACAGAAAGAAAAAAAAACAAAACATCTGGGTTTCCATCTCCTTCCCTTTACCATGCTGGCTTAGACCCTCTGATATCAAACTATCTGCACCTGCACTCTCTCCGTCTCCCAACCAGCATTTCCTCCATATTTGAGCTCTTCAGCTGGACTGAGAATCCAACTGGTACGTTTTATGCATCATAAAGTAGACTGTAAGGACTTCAGGACCAGCAGGGGGAGACTGTGCATAAAAAATAGAGCCAGAACATTCATACTTTGCCAGCAAAGCTTCTTCAACATGAAATGTGTTGACAACTTGTCAGGAATGACGCCAAAGGGCAAAGAAGACATATTTCCAAACTGCAAAGACTATATCTTAAGTGAAGAAGAGCAGCACTTTGTGATTGCATGTAGTTGAACTCCTAAACACACACAGACACAGAAACACAAACTGGGGACCGTTTTGTTCTTTCTGTGTTGCACACAAAAAGATGCTCAAAGAACTTAACATTGTTTCAGAGATCAAAAGAGCGAGAATAAAAGCTTTAGCTTAACCTCATGGTAGCTTATCATCCTTTTAAATGACCTGAACATTAGATTACATGGCAGAAAAGTCAAATATATCACAATTTGAACCAGTGATGTTTGCAGAATGGTATTTTCTTTTTTTTTTGTTTTTTTACAAATCCTAAAAAATGTGCAATTACTTTTATATCAGGCAAAATTTTTGTGTTCTTATGGATGAAACTCCAGAGCGATATTTGAAATATCCAACTTCAGCTGTGCTTCTGACTCCCTGAAATCATCACAGTGGATGCTATTTTGGAATATCCTAGTATACTAGCATTTATTGCATAATGTTCAGATTTTTTAAACAGCTCCCACAACTTCTCCTCCACAGTCAAAACCCCACAGTCAGTTCTGAAGCCCACACATCTGGATTTAGTAAATGTAATTTTGTCTCAAGTGACAAAAACATGCTCCTAAAATTCATGTTTTCTTTTTATGTTCCTTTTATTTTGATTTTCCTGCAACTTTGCATTATTGGTACTATAGCCTATTTATACCTAGAGATTACTGCTGCATTCTCTATTGTGTTGATAGGTCAGCAATCTTTGGGCATTTGGTTTAACTCTATAATCACTGCAGTTAGTTGATTTTCCTTTGATGGAAGCCAATATAGCCAACATTCATAACTAGATTTAGTCATGAATAAATCTCTACACCTACAGGGCCTGTCTTACAAAAGTATTAATAACTCTAGAACTTTTCCACATTTTTGTCACCTTCAACCACAAACTTTAATGCCTTTTCTTGAGATTTTTATACAACAAGATAACATAAAGTTGCACCTACTTGTGGAGTGGAAGTAAAATATATGTTTTTTAATATATATATTTTAATATAAATCTGAAAAGTGTGGTGTGCTTTTGTATATAGCCAGCCTAGTTTGTAGAGTCATCTAGCTGCAGGTCCTTGAGGTATGTCTCTGCCAGCTTTCCACATCTCAAGACTGAACTTTATGCCAATTCTACTTTGCAAAATGGCTTAAGCTCAGTTCGGTTCGATAAAGAGCAACTGTAAACATGAGTTTTCAAGTCTTGCCACATATTCTGGACTTTGACTGGACCACTGTTAAAGTGTACAGGGGTTTGACAATGAAACTGAAACACCTGGTTTTAGACCACAATAATTTATTAGTATGGTGTAGGGCCTCCTTTTGCGGCCAATACAGCGTCAATTCTTCTTGGGAATGACATATACAAGTCCTGCACAGTGGTCAGAGGGATTTTAAGCCATTCTTCTTGCAGGATAGTGGCCAGGTCACTACGTGATACTGGTGGAGGAAAACGTTTCCTGACTCGCTCCTCCAAAACACCCCAAAGTGGCTCAATAATATTTAGATTTGGTGACTGTGCAGGCCATGGGAGATGTTCCACTACACTTTCATGTTCATCAAACCAATCTTTCACCAGTCTTGCTGTGTGTATTGGTGCATTGTCATCCTGATACACGGCACCGCCTTCAGGATACAATGTTTGAACCATTGGATGCACATGGTCCTCAAGAATGGTTCGGTAGTCCTTGGCAGTGACGCGCCCATCTAGCACAAGTATTGGGCCAAGGGAATGCCATGATATGGCAGCCCAAACCATCACTGATCCACCCCCATGCTTCACTCTGGACATGCAACAGTCTGGGTGGTCCGCTTCTTTGGGGCTTCTCCACACCGTAACTCTCCCGGATGTGGGGAAAACAGTAAAGGTGGACTCATCAGAGAACAATACATGTTTCACATTGTCCACAGCCAAAGATTTGCGCTCCTTGCACCATTGAAACCGACGTTTGGCATTGGCATGAGTGACCAAAGGTTTGGCTATAGCAGCCCGGCCGTGTATATTGACCCTGTGGAGCTCCTGACGGACAGTTCTGGTGGAAACAGGAGAGTTGAGGTGCACATTTAATTCTGCCGTGATTTGGGCAGCCGTGGTTTTATGTTTTTTGGATACAATCCGGGTTAGCACCCGAACATCCCTTTCAGACAGCTTCCTCTTGCGTCCACAGTTAATCCTGCTGGATGTGGTTCGTCCTTCTTGGTGGTATGCTGACATCACCCTGGATACCGTGACTCTTGATACATCACAAAGACTTGCTGTCTTGGTCACAGATGCGCCAGCAAGACGTCCACCAACAATTTGTCCTCTTTTGAACTCTAGTATGTCACCCATAATGTTGTTTGCATTTCAATATTTTGAGCAAAACTGTGCTCTTACCCTGCTAATTGAACCTTCACACTCTGCTCTTACTGGTGCAATGTGCAATCAATGAAGACTGGCTACCAGGCTGGTCCAATTTAGCCATGAAACCTCCCACACTAAAATGACAGGTGTTTCAGTTTCATTGTCCAACCCATGTATATGCTTAGATCTAAACCAGTTAATTGTATGTTTCATGGCCTGCCTGAATGTTCACCTTCAGGTTAGTCTCAGGTACTTTGCAACTTTTCCTCCAGAATTCCATCCAGCTTTCAATGCCCCCGCCTCCCCACACCGTGATGCTGCCACCACGGCAGGGATGGAGAATTTGTTTTACTTGGCTTGTGGAAAATTGCAAACAATTACTTTCTTGTTGACACTTTTATAAAAGCAAGATTTAGGGAGTGCACGACTCTTTGTTTAAAGATTAAGTAACTTCTGCAGCAGCTGGAGCTCACAACCAATGCACATGCCACACTTTTCAGATTTTAACACAGTACATAAAAATACAATTTGGTCTATCACGTAAGATTTTAATAAAATACCACGAATTTAGTGTAACACGATAAATGTGAAAATGTCATTGCACTGTCTATCCTGAAAAAAAATGTATACTGCAATACATCCAAGAAATTACGACCAATTTTGTCTGTTCATTTATTAGCTCTTTTTTCTCCAAACTGATTAAAAATGTGTCACAAAGAAGGAAAGTCTTATTTCAGCAATTTTCTTGTATATGTTACAGATTATAGTCATTATGGATAAGTGCACAATTTTACCTGCTTTGTTATGTCTCGTTTTGTAAAGAAGTCCATATTCGAAATATATCTTTCTTTTGTGTGGTAAATCTTCAAGCTTGAAATTAAAGAAGCTTGATTTAGTCGTCTATACAAACTTGAAAGCGCGCTCTTATCTCTTTACAAGCTGCACATTATTTCGGTCGGCCACATCCAGGGGAGAAGGTATAAACTTTCGTTTCTTGTACTTAACTTTCATATTCAGCTTTTTAATCACAGCACGTAAAATCCACATGAAAAAAAAAACATTACGAGTGCATGCGGATGAAAGGACCCTCCATGTAACTTTCCCTTTCAGGTCGTTCTATACCGAGGTGTCATTATATCATTTTGGGAGCACCACAAAGAGCTGATTTTTTCTGCACGACTATCATTGTCCTCTCGATGACATACGGCGCGTGTGTGGCCCTGCAATCTGTTGAACAAAGATCAAGCCGTAAATCATGAATGGAGGGCTAAGAATGAATGGAAATGTTATGACAGACCACACAGCACCGCACACTGTGAGTTATACATTTGTTTGAAACCTTTTGAAGGTATAACATGGTTTCTGTCTCTTGGTGGTAATATGATTAGCAGAGATAGATCTCAGGAATGAGAGAGTCTAGTTAACAGTGCAGGTGGCTGAGCAGGGAGTGCACAAAGGACACAGACCTCTTTTGTTTTATATTAACATTTATGGATAGGAGGAAAAAAAAAAAAATCAGGAGAAAGCAGTTTCCAATGTACAAATTCTTTGGCAGAATATTTTAGCTCCTTTTGTTGTTTAAGTGACAATGATATTCTTTCTTGTTAGATTCCTTGCTCTATTTTTCATTGTGCTTCTAATATTGTTTGTAACCAGTGCAATCAAACCTTTTGGCTGCAGCTCTAGGATTAGCCGCACACTGCAGTGATTGTCTTCTGGATGAGCAGGAGCAGCTGTTATGATTGCTGGGGCCCAGAGAGGGCCCTCGCGTTTAAAGCATTCTTTCAGGCTGCAGCTCGACGTCCAAGCTGGCGGCCGCTCAGCTGGGGGACTCAGAGCAGGGGGGAGGACAGGGGTGAGCTGTGTCAAGACATTCCTGCTCTCCCAGCTCCCTAATAAGTCAATAACCATTAAATTACTGTTAACAATTTAAATTAGTGCTGAGAAGGCTGTTGTCCTTCTACAGCAAAGCCATCCATGCCTTTTACATCTTTTATGTAACAACCACAAACTTCTACGTATTTGATTGGGATTTTATGTGATAAAACCAACAGAATGTTGTACAAAATTACCAAGTGGAAGGAAAAGGACGCATGACTTACAAAATACTTTACAAAAACTTACAAAAAACCTGTGAGGTGTTGCATGCATTAGTATTCAATAGTTAGAGCTGCAAGGATTTGGGAAATGTCTCTATCAGCTTTGCACATGAAGAGACTGAAATTGCCTTAGATTCTCAAGTGGCTTTATGTCTGGACTTTGACTGGGCCATTTTAAGAAATTCATATTCTTTGAACTAAACCATTGCCATTGTAACTCTAGCTGTATGTTTGCCATTGTCCTTTTGGAAGGTGAATTTGAGAGTACACAACTTTAAATATTTATATAAAAAATATTTTCCCACCTAAGCTGTGGATCTCCGTAGTACCTCCAGGGTTACCAAGGGAACACTGGATGCTTCTCTGATTGTTTTCCGTCCCCTGGCCTGTCAGTTTAGGTGGACAGCCATGTCTTGCTAGGTTTAACGGTTAAACGTTTCAGATGATGGACTGAACAGAGCTCTGTTAGATGTGCACGGCTTGAAATATTGTTTTATAATCCAACCGAGTTTTAGACTTCTACACAACTTCCTGACCTTTCTGCTGGGTCCCTTGGTCTTCATGATGCTGTTTGTTCACTAATGTTCTCTAATAAACCTCTGAGGCTAAAATCACACTGAGATTAAATTACACACAGGTGGACTTTATTCACTAAACAGGTAACTTCGCAAAGCAATTAGTTACACTGGATTTAATTTAAGAGCATTAGATAGAAGGAGGTTGAGAAGAGTGCATGCTACATTTGTCGGTTTTTTATTTAAAAAATAAAAACAAACACCACTATTTTTCTTACATTTCACTATGTCATGTTGGTCCATGTCCAGAATCCCAGTACAATACACTGAAGTATGTGAATGTAATGTGACAAAACATAAAAAAGCCTAATTTATTTGAACACTTCAGCAAGGCACTGCAATGGGTTTATTTACAATCTGTGTGGAGAGGTGCAGCTTTTTATACTTAGACATTACTAAAAGTAGCCGACATCACAAAAATCAGCATCATTATTCATGCGGTGCAGAAGTGAAGGTCAGTGGAAGGATGAATAATGAGCTGTGCTTATTATAATGACTTCAAAAACAAGACAGTACCACATAATTGCGTAATGTTGACACTCGCCATGCCTGCATGCAGTGATAATGGGGTAGAAACTGTTTCACCTGGTTTTAAAGTTAATGTCTGTGAAGCGTCTCCCTCACCCCTGGGAATCCAGTGTGTTTTTTGCATCCAGCAGCAACTTGGCGAGCATCGTGAAAACGCTCATCCTCATTTCCGTGTCTCTGTTTGGCTGGAGGCAGTTATAGAGAAGAGGCATCAGCTGGTTCAAAAACTCCCCAATGACTGGACCTGTAACATACAAACGTGGTGACAAATATTTTTACTTTTTTGCTTTATTTTGCACTAGGGATGCACGATCTATCAGCATTGACATCGGTATCTGCCATGTTGGTCATTTCTGAACATATCAGTATTGTCCCCATTAGTAAAACTGGGCTGATATTAACGACCAATGTTTACTTCCATCTTGTTGCCTGCTGTTTATATGTTTAGGGAGTGGAGAAGCAGTGGAGGATCATGGTGCGTTTAACTGAATCAGAGAAGAAATGTTAGCAGTGTGGTCGTTTTGTCACGTGGTCGTTTTGAAATATACATAATATTGGAAAAAATCAGATATTGGCCCTAACACCAATACAAATATCGAATATCAATATTGGCCCAAATTTCCATATCGTTGCATCCCTATTTTGCACCTTTATTGTGTAGATAACTGTAGAGAGGAAGTAATTTCTGACATTATTCCACACTTTGTTTTCATATATCTGTACTTTCTAATGAAGCATTTAAACTCATATGAACATGCATTGTTGATATAAGCGTGCTGCAAAGCTATTTTGATTTTTGGGAAAAATCTTACAGTGATAATAAAAAGAAAGTCAGTCAGTCAGTCATTTTCTACCGCTTATTCCATAGTGGGTTGCGAGGGAGCTGGTGCCTATCTCCAGCAGTCTATGGGCGAGAGGCAGGGTACACCCTGGACAGAAAAATCTTACAGTGATAATAAAAAGAAAGTAAGTAAACTTTTTACCTGTACATCTATGAAGCATCCAAGCTTATCCAACCCCAGCATTTCACATTTTATTTCTTCTTCCCTGGACTTGATGCATCAACACATTAATGCATTGACACCATAGACCACTGGCTGGGATTAGATGAGGCCTGGGGGCCATTGGCCCACCCACTTTACGGCCCTGCCCAGTCATGATCTGGTCCCACCAGATATTCACGTAGCCTGGACACGATTGTGCTGAGAGGCTGTGACAAATCTTTCCCTCTCTTCTGTCTCTAGTGCTCTCGCTGTCTAGAGACAATCAGAGGCACAAACAAAATGTCTGTGCCTCTTGAAACCGGACAGCATTCGCAAAAACATGCGCAGCGAAATTTATTTACTTGCACTATGAGATCAGAAGCGCAATAAAAAACATCTTTGTCCAGTTAAGTTTGCCTCAATGAATATGCAGTACTGAATGTTTCTGTGCAAGTTGACAAATTATTGGAAGAGTGGATGCCAATATGTTTATATAACAGTTCCAGTGTTATTAACTCATTAAAGCTGCAAATAATTGCGTTCATTATTAGTCTGTCATTCATGTGAGTCCCAAAGGCAGTTCCAATTTGCAATAGCACCGAGCAGTGCGCACGGATGGCAGGTTGCTATGTGGGTAAAATGCAGGCAGATGGAAAGAATAGCAATGACCTTCTCTGTTCGTGTTTACATCTTTGAAATAATAGAAGAAAATAATGATCAAGACCTGTGGCAGCCTGTCAGGGTTATAGATTTGTTTTCTGAATGCAATGCTCGTCAGAAATGACCGTCATATTATCTCTCCAGACACCAAGGATGCACAAAACCATTTTTTATGAAGTGAGAACTTCTATTTTACTTTTTCTTTTATTTAAAACAATATTAGTTAATATGAAAAATAAAGGATTGGATCTGGTTGTTTTGTCAGCAGACGTTCCTCCCCGATTTGTGGCTTCATGAACAATAGTGCATAAAAATACCACACCGATGATCAAAGCGACGTTTATCTATAATATTGCTTAAAGCCCAAGCAAACTGCTTGTTCAAAAGTGAAATTATTTCTATATTTCCTAAATATCTAAATATTCACTTTTCCTGTTCAGGGTTTTGAGGGGAACCCAAGAACATATGTTTCTGTGAGCTATTAATCCTTGAGAGACAGGTGATCAGTTCAATCACAGTAATCTTTAGAAAAATTCAAAACGGCATAACTCAACAGTTTGTTTTGTGCATGAACAAATGACCAAATGACACAGCAGCTAAAACCCACACCCATTCCTCCACTATTTAGAAACAATAATCAGTCCCCAGCAGACTGCTGAGACAGGCAGTGACAAAGACTGACGAGGAAATTATGTTTGTTTTAAACAAACACCTTTTACCGGAAAGTAACTCAAACTGAAAGTATTTCCAGTTCCAATCATGCTCAGACACTTATCAAACAGCAGTCCACCTACATGTTTACACAGCTATATATAGTGACCAGAGTGTTTATAGTTGGTGATAAGTGCCTGTGCCCTGTTTGGACTGAGCGGTGACCAGCATGACAGGAGACAGGGGAAATCCTGACACCACCTAAGGATGTGAGCCAGCTCCATAAGGGGATCAAAGGACAAAGCAGAATAAGCACAACAGAAGACCCTGGTACTTAAAAGAAGTTAGTCAACTAAAGGCTAGGATCATTAAACAGAGGTGTGTAATGGACTTTTGCATGAGATAAAGGAAGATAGTTCAATATAAAAAACAAGCAAAAATATACTCTTCTACCTTAAACACAGAGGGGAAAGAGCCACATCAAATACTATGGAACATTCAAACACTAGATGAAGAACAATGGACTGTGCTGAGAACATGACACGGCAATATCTGAGATCTCAGCTGTCTAAGAACTACCATCTGATGCTGGAAAGAAGGTCAAACCTCTTGTATAACATCCTGATTAAAATTAGGCTCTTTCGTCTACCTCAGTTGTTTTTAGGGAATATAGATCATATCTACAAAAGAGAAGTTTAAATAAGGGCTTAAGATAGAATTCAAATGTTCAAATAAAATGAGAAGACACATTCTCTACTATGCAAAAACAAATATGGATGCACACTTACTAAGCTTCTAAGTTGCCTTGATGAAGCAGAAGGTCAGGAACATACATCTTTCCAGCTGTTTGATGAAGTAAACAGCACTGAATGGCTTTAGAAAGGACTGTCACCGTGTGCGTCTGTGTGTTTGTGTGAATTAGAGGGTTGTAGTCAATGTGATATGGTGAAGATAGAACAAGAAAGAGATGAAGATGAAGCTTCTTCTGGCTGCAAGCGGTATAGTGTGTCTGGTTGCCACCCAGTGTCACTTGCAAATTTGCTTTACAAAGGGAGGCTATTCCTCATGTTGTACAACTGACTTTATTTTCACTTTGGATAAATGTTTTTTGGATTTATATTATTTTCATATTTTATACATGTTTTGTTTGATCTGCCTTAAAGACTACAGATGGACATTAGCCAGTAGGTAATTCGTGGGTCAAGGAAGTGATGTAGTGATTATGTATGTTTTGTGTGACCAGCCAGCCATAGGACTGCACCGAGTTCCACTGCCATTATTGCTTCGAAAAAAACTGTTTGGGCCGACTTATGACACAGATGTGTCCCATACTGCCAGATATATTTTTTTCAAAAACTCACAGTGGTGCGCCATTTCCACCTGACATGTATAAATGGTCAGAGGGAGCTCAGAGGTGTCTTCATGGGTTTATGACAGAAATGTTTTGTGAAATAGGCTAATGATTGTGCAGCTTTTTTTCTGAATAGGTGGGTTTGAACACTTAAGTGTTTTTGCATGTGTTTATGCTCTTTAATTTATAAACAGTAGTTGAACAGTAGTCCTTTTATGTCAATTTAACTCAACACGTTGCCAACAGAGTCTGTCATTTATATCAAGATGGAATTTCTTGCCCAACAAATTCAGTAACCTGGTTGACAACTCCAAAAACACTACAACAGCAAAAACAACAGATAATATATATACTTAAGCAGCTGGAACGAGCACCTTTTCATTTTATCAAAAGAGTATTGTTTGAACCATCCACTTTTTCCCCAAGACCCAGTCTCAAGTTCCAAACGACTGAAATAAACATTTTCTCATCAAATCCCCTAAATCTAGGTCACCTCTAACTGCATTGCTGTATGTTAGCAATCCAATCCTAACTGTTTGTCCTTAGGCCTAAGTTAGTGCATTATTATTATTTTTAATCATTTAACATCTAATTTACTATCTAAATATCTGCAAAAGGCTGAATTATGTTATTTTGAAAATTTATGAAACTTACCTTACCTTACCCCATTATAAATCACATTAAAGTCACATTTAATATTTGCTCTTTTGTCTTTGTAGTGACTAAGAGAACACCTGTTCATCCCTGTCTTCATATTGTCCACTCCTTTATTATATATTGTACTCAATAGGGTTTGGAGGGATTTCTTCTCATCATTCTGAGCTGGAGAATATTTAATAATACTGGGAAACCATTTACTAAATCCACATTTAAAACCTTTGTGCTCAATTCTAAATTGTAACAATGTTCAAACTTGATGTATAATCAACATAATAAGCGAGAAGTGTAGTAGGTAAGAAAATAAGTTTAACTTCTAAATGAACCAAACAGGAAGTGCTGTTATTTTGATACTTTCAGTCGGACGTTTCTCTGTCATGTTGCAGCTAGCTTAGCAGCAAGATCATGTTGGAGGTCAAGTAAGATCCATTCATTTTGTTCTGAAACGACTCATTTAAGTCATTTAATGAAGCGTTCAGTTGGAGAGACATTATTGTGAAGCTACAGCTAACATGAAAATGACCCAAAAACATCCCATAATCCACAATCACTGGCTAATAACTAAGCTCATCTTTTCACAGTAAAATGTGCAGCAGCTGCAATCTGTAGCTCACATATCGGCTTCCTTTCACTACATGTGATACAAACTGTGACTAAGACTTAAGACTCAGACCAGGAGTCCAAGTCAAGTCTCAAGTCTACAGGGCACAAGTCTAAGTTGGGTCTGAACTTTTATTTTTGCAACGTGTGACTTGAGTCGGAGTATCAAACTCGAGTTGCCATCTCATGTTTGAGAAAAAAGCTAATATCTTCAAATAAAGTTAAATAATCAATTAAAGCAAAATGATGTTAGTCTGTTACACTTCTGAAAAGGAAAGATGCCAAATGTCTCTCTGTTGCATTTTGCAAGTTATAAGTACAAAGCTGTGGTCTGATGAATTAAAATTGAAAATTCCCTGGCTCAAAACTCAATATCCATAGTGCTTTAGGGTTGCATCAGTCAACATGACAAGGACCAGAAGTCACAAATTAATATTATGTACGTTTCCATGCAATACTTGTCCTGACATCTAGATAATGTATTACAACAGCATGGTTTCATTGGGTATTGATACTAACCTGCTCCACCTTCAGCTCAGTTTCAATGTCTGGGTTTAATTTGACCATACTCATTAAAAAAAATCTTTGTAGCTTATGGTAAATGTTTTTACTGAAAAGTGCAAGTAATGGTTTCACACTGATTCGACCTGTAACAGTGCCTTGCAACGGTACAACCATAAATTTAAATGTGTTTTAACAGGATTTTTAGACCAAAGAAGCATAGTTCATAACTGTAAAGTGGAAGGAAATTTATACATTGCGTTTAAATATTTTGACAAATTAAAATCTAAAAAGCGTGCCGTCAAAGTCTTAGCCAACATTCTGCAGCTCATGGGGGCTGAACACAAATGCATGGCACTGCAGCCGTGCCTCTGCGCATTCCTACTCAAGAGATCAAAATATTACTTTTTGACCTACAAGGTGAGGAAAACCAACACTGCATATCACCCTGAACACGCCATCTACATGCTTAAAGGTGGTTGTGGCTGCATCGTGCTGTGGGGATGTTTTTTTTCAGCAGGGACAGGGAAGCTGGTTGGAATTGATGAGAAGATGGATGTAATTAAATACAAGGCAATCCTGTGTAAAAGTGTAAAGGATTTTGCTATAACATCCTTACGAAGCCTTATAGCATGATATCTTGATAATGTGACTGAGCTTGAGCTATTTTGCAAAGAAGAATGGGCAAATATTTCAGTCGCTAGAAGCACAAAAGGCTTTGTTGTATTGTCCCAAAGAGGATAAATACAAATGGATGCCACACTGTTTTAATATTTCTTTGTAAAACATCTAAAAAAAAAATACATGGTTTATTTGCCTTCCAACAACAAATATGCTTTACTTGGTCTTGGTCTATTACATAGAATCCCAATATAATGCATTGAATTTTGTGATTGTAACAAGAAAAGTTCAAGGCGCATGAATGATTTTGCTAGGTACTGTAAGTCAAAATTAATACTGAGTTTATTTAGGGTTTTTTTAAATCACATTACTAATTTTTCTGATATAACTTATGTTCTGTTGCACATTAAAATCTCACCTGATTGCATGACAATGACATGTAGCTGGAGTCTCTGTGGAGAGTAACTGGACCAAGTGCTGACAGAGGCAGACAACCAGTCCAGCAGCTGTCCCATATGTTGTCTATAGAGCTCTATGGGGTCCAAGCCCTGCACCGTACTCAAAAAACGTACGCTCTCCAAGGCCTGTGGAAAAAAGGTAGAGAGCAAAGGGAGACAAAATAAGGTTACTAACATGCATGTCGTTCCTAAAAACAACAAAATAAAACAACTGAACAGAATGTTCAACAGTTATTGATCATAGATGATTGATTTTTACACCAATAAACTCATGGTAAGAACAAACATGCAGACATGAAAAGGTATAACACATCAAATTACTTAATCCCAAAAAAAAAAAAAATGTGCATAGGAGATTCCAAAAACATAAGTAATGCCAGAACCAAATATTCAGACAAAAAACACATTAGTAAACCAAGCCAAGAGAAGATGAGATAGCAGGGTAAAGCTGAAAAACTCTGAAGCTATTTTGAGGCCCAGCATTATTTTGTTGCAAAATTAGGCTCAAAGCACATCAGGTTTTACACCCTATTACAAACCTTTAACATTCTTCTGTAATAAATAAACCATGAAGAATGAAGAGTTTTATTAAAAGAAACGATCATCTGCAAACATATTAAACAAATAACTGATCAATGCTTCCAGCTGTTTCTATGCCATCATTAGCCAACATGCTAATAATAAATGTCGGCCAAAACAAGGAAGTTAGCTAACTTTCACTGCATCTATAGTTAATGCTGTGCAATGCACCGGACTGATTTCTATTCAGGGACCAAAAACCAGCTCATGTTCAGGGCTGGGGAACTGACCTTTGGAGCATTTTACAGTTTCCTTTATCGTCCCCCGGGCATGGACAGTGACAGAGACACTGTCTGAGTCACTGCTTAACCTCTTCTGCAGAAAGCTAGGCAACCCTGAGCTGTCCACTGATGGGAAGGATTTCTGGGAAAACAAGTCCTTTTTTTCCTCTGGGTCCTGGAATGCCCAAGGCCAATTCTCACCCTCCCTTACTTTCTAATCCATTCCTTCTCTTCTCATCTTTAATACCGCTCCCTGTGTGAACATACACACTGATGCAGACAGACGAAAACACATAGTCACGCTGGTGGCCAGTGCGGTGTCTGCGCTGCATCTGTGCCAGTTTCTTCCCGCTTCCCCCCTGTCATTAGCCTTCATCGGCGACAAGCAGCTGGATGACATGTTGCCCTCAGACACCGATGGCTTCACTTTTCACTGCTCCTGTAGGCCTCTTGGGTTTGGAGACTGACCACTTGACAAACCCTTAATACCAAGCAATGAACTGGTTTTCATGAACCTGATTATAAAAGCAAACTGAGCTCAACCGATGACACAAACCTGCTGAGAAATACCACTCATCTCTCCCCATCTGTTTTTCCTCTATTCCTGTCGGTCTCATTTCTTTCTGCACACTTCATCCGCCTCCTTTCACTCAAGACTTGTTTTAAAGTTCCACTCCAAAGGTGCAATTTCAGCTTCCCTGGCTAAGTGGGTAATTATACAGCTGGTCGTACTCACTTTGAAACTGTACAAATGCTCACATTCCTCGAATAGCTCTTGCTTCATAAAAGCCACTTATCTTACTAATAAAAAGCAGGAAAAAGGTAGTGAAAGGGGCAGCTTTAAATAAGGAAGTTTGGGTTAACAAGGCATTTTTTAATCTTATCAGTAGGAATAATTCTGTAGTTCTAATACTGTATCTTTAGTGTGTTGCATTTCCTCACTTTGGTGCTGAGCTGTGGGTCAGTGGAGAGGCTCTGGATGGTGACCAGAACCTGCAGCAGCTGCAGGCTGACTGAGCCACAGTCTGACTCACACTGATGCAGCAGCACATCCACACATGCCAGCAACTGCTCCAGGTACATAACCTGAGACGGAAAAACATAGAAAGCACGATTAACATGTTTCTTTCATACAAATGTTAGCTCTAACAACAATTGTCTTGGACAAACTTGACCTGTTGATTCCTCCAGGTGCATCTCAGTAAATTGCAATATAATCAAAGAGGTTAAAGCTTTTTGATATTATTTAATTCAAAGAGCTAAATTCATACTGGTTTGTCACATAGTGAGTGATACATTTCAAACTTTTAATTCTGTTCATTTTGATGGCTGTTGTCCAGAAGGCAGTCAGTGACACCCTCCACATGGAGGGTAAGCCACAAAAGCTAAAGAAGCTGGGTATCCAAGCATATGAATGGAAAGTTTAGTGAAAGGAGGTTGTTAGAAAAAGTGTACATGCAAAAAGATAACCAAAGCCTTGAGAGGATTGAGATACCTTGCCAATCTGTATTAAATTGGGCGTATGTAATATTCTAACTTTCTGATTAACATAATTCAGTTTTTCATTAGCTGTAAGTAATATTTATCAAAATTAACTAGAATTATTGCTTGAAATACATAAAGGATTTTGCGTAGTGAGTTTCACTCTTTAAATTTAATTACTGAACTAAATTAACTCTTCAATGATATTCTAATTTATTGAGATGTGCATGAAGCTTGTAAAAACATGAAAAACCCAATAAAATTCGGTAGATGTAGCCATTTCTAGACTTCTGTCAAACTTGTGCTGAAAGTTTCTTCCATCGTTTATTTTGTAATGTGCTCATTCTGTTTGAATAATGAATAATTTCCTTTTTGTGGCTGTTGGATTTCAACTCTGCCCAAACCTTTAGGGATTTAAAAAGACATTTTCCAGTTAATATTTGTCGCTGCATAACTTTCTTGTATCTGCTCAGACCAAGAACTTCTCGTCAAAGTGATATTTAGATCTTTGACTGTAGGCAAAATAATAAAATGCCAAAGCTAGTTTTTGATTTCATTGAGGACTTTAATTTTATAGATCCTTTGAAAGATTTGATATGTATAGTGAAAGCAAAGCAGCGTCACAGCATGATACAACCTCCAACGTGTATTTCAGTAAGTTGTCTCTCATTTTGTAAGGTTTTTAGTGTCATCTAAGCAAAGTGATGTATTTTATCTGTTGTCTCTGGTTCTTTAAATGTTGCATAATTCCCTTTATTTCAGCTCTCAATCAAGGTTTTTGATAGAACTTAAAAATGTCCCCCTCCCCCAGTCATAATTTGTTGCTGTTAGAACTTTGTTTTTTCTTGTGATGCTGCTGCAACACAAAGATGATCTTGTCAAAGAAACAGTTTTGACTGTAGGCAAATCAATTTGTACTAAAATACCTCAGCTTGTTTTGATTTCGTTGAGGAATTCAACGTTTCCAGTGAAAGCAAAGCTGTCCCAGAACATGACATAACCTCCACCCTGTATTTCATTACGTAGTATTTTACTGTACATGATTTTTTGTATCATCTAACAAACTTATGAAGCATCTGTGGCTTTCTTCCTTGGAGTCCTGCAAGCTTTAAGAGTGCAGCATGTATTTAGAACAAGCAGCATTCTAGCAGATTTCGTCACTCCACCACCAGGTTCTTCACATGCAGAGTTTATTTCTCTGGTCTGCAAAGATGTAAATGATTGTCATGCTTTAGCATTTTTATTTTTTTTACCATTGTTACAGAAAGAAAAAAATTGTAGCAGACAGAGTCTGAGAATGTGTGATTGCCGTCCACTGTCCGCTGTGTTGCAATGAGGTCATGCTTAGACAAAGAGCTGTAGCTCAGGCTAATTTCCATGCCATGACTGGGATCAAGACCTCTCTTCCTGTTTTCATGTTGCCTGTCATTTGGGGCTTCATGGGGGAAAAGACTGATTGTCAGAGGAAGGTATAAGTGATTTTCAGAATGAGAGAATATAGTTTTTATTCTGTGTGAGAGGGCTAAGAGGTAGCCTGCCCTCCAGGTGTTAGGGATTTAGACCATCGATCACCTAATAGGAAGATAAATGCTTTCCTACTGTGTGCTACGAGTCAGTGGCTGGGGAATCCCTGAGTGTGAATCAGCCTCTCTCTGCCTAATAATGACACCAGGAGCAACCGGGATGCTGCTAACAAACTGCTGACACATCCAGTACCTTGCAAAAGTATTTACACCCCTTGAGTATTCTTTTTTTTGTCATGTTACAGTGATAGAGCAAGACAAAGTAGTGCATACTTTTGAAGGGGAAGGAGGATGATAGATGGTTTTCATTTTTCTCTTTTTAGAAATTAAAAACCCATGCTAGCTCATTGTAACTCTGGAGAAGCTGCAGAGATGCTACGCTCAGGTAGGAGAATCTATTCACAGGACAACTGTTTATGCACTCTACAAATATGGCCTTCATGGAAGAGCTGAAAGACAGCCACAAGAAGTTCTGTTCTAAGTTTTTCACAAGCCATGCATACAGTTAGCATATGGAAAGAAATGTGTCAGATGAGACCATGGCATGCATGTCTGGCGAATAACTAACACCCAAAAACACACCATCCCTATGGTAAAACATGGTGGTGGCAGCATCATGCTGTGGAATGCTTTTCTTGAAGGATGGAACCAAAAACAGGTCAATCCTGAAAGAAAGAGATTCACTTCTCAGCAGGTGACAAAACCTGATAATTGATGTTCACAGATGCCTTCCACTGAATGTGTCTGATTTCAGTCTCCAGATGTGCAAAGCTGGTAGAAACATAGCCTAAACGGCTTGCAGCTGTAGCTGAGGTGAAAGGTGTTTCTACAAAGTAATAACTCAGCAAGGCTTCCGAATTTTTTACTTTGAAAAACCACGTATCCCCTCATCCTTCCAGTTCAGTTATGCACTACTTTGTGTTGTTCTATCACACAAAATCCAATTAAATGCATTACAGTTTATGGCTGTAATGTGACACAACATGGTTCAAGTACAAGGAGTATGAACCCTTTTCATGCATTAGTGTACAAACACAGACGTGCAGGTTGTACATGTGCAGAAAACACCCATTAGGACTGGAACAGAGTAAGGAAAACCTAGAGCGGAAAAGTTCTGCAGTGTAATGACTGGTTGGACACCTGGAGGCAGGCGAAATACACCTGGTTATATTGTAATAGGCATGCTCCGGGGGCCTTATTACACCATGTGGTGCATCTGTCCACCACTGTATGGTACATCACTTACATCCAGCCAACTCCTCTTCAAGAAGCCTTAGCATGCGATAAATTTCTATCCAGAGGGGAGTTAACCCCACACTGCCAGTGATACTGCTATGGAAACAGGGAAACAAACACGGGGAGTGTGTGTGTGAGTTTGTGTAGACCCCTTTGCAGCAGAGTAACACTTGCTCTTTTTAGAGCCCAATGTCATTCAATACAAGGAGCATCCAGCTGGTACTCATGGCGAAAGAGGGAGTTGCACGTGTAAGGTGTGCTTATGTTGGAAACACGTTTTAGCAATCAGCAAAATCCTTTATGTTGTAACGTGAAATTTTTGACTAAGTAGACGGCCTCCTGCAGATCTACTCTATGGGATATTTCTTCAAAGTACACATATTAATTGTTAGAAAGCCTGGTTGTTTACCAATACAGCGGCCTTAAAAAAGTATTCACACCCCTTGAACCTTTTCCCATTTTATCATGTTACAACCACATCAATGTATTTCAATAAGGTTTTATGTGAAAGATCCACACAAAGAAACAGAATGGTGAAGTGTTAGGAATATGGCTTCATGGTTTGCGAAACAAAAACATAACATGTTGCGTGTGCAAGGAAGAAGTCGCCTGATTCATAAGCAAAGTTGTACCAAACCGTGCAGCTCAAAATTCTTCTTACACTCTTAAATTGAGATTTTAAGTATTATTGTAATTTGACTAACATGTTCCTTTTGACTGGGTGTAATATTAAAGTTTTGGAGGGGCCCAGCCAGGGTCCTGAATTGAATCTGTGGAGGGAGCTAAAGATTAGAGTGAAGGCAGGGAGGCCTTCGACCCTCAATTGCTTAGAGATCATTGCAAAAGATCAACAGTCACAAATACCAGTGAAACATGCAAAAAGCTTGCCAGGATCAGAAGGGTTTAATTGTCATATGCCAACAAAGATATTTCCATTGGTTTTTCAGAAGGGTCTAAATCATTTTAGACACGCCATCTTTAGTTAAAATTGGAATAAAAACACAAACAATTTTTTTAAGTGACAATTCTTGTATATCATCTTATTATCTTTTGGAAGATTATGATATTATACTATACTGTGACACCCCTAAATAAAGTCTGTCCAGTACAGCTAATTTCCTCCTAATTAGTAAATAAATTTGACAACAGAGAATAAAAAAAGATCGTAAAGACTAAAAAGGATTTTATTTAGGGGAATCAAAGTAAATGGGCCTTAATACAAATACAAGACACACTTTTCAGATTTTTCAGATACTTTTTGTTGGCCTATCATCTAAAATTCTAATAGAATACATGGAAATTTGTGATTGTAACATGACAAAATATAAAAAGGTTCAAAAAAGTGTCGATTCAAACTATCTCCAACTCTACATCTCTTAATATTCACTGAAATAACGTTCAGATAAGGAGCTCTTGTGTTATTTAAAAGAAGACTGCAAACATACTGTAAATTACTAAGATGGAAGCCTCTAAAGCCGCTGGCTTTCTTCGTCTTCAATTTACGAGCAACATTTTTAATTCCCGCTGAGTATCCTGCCATTTATTTTTGTGCGCTGTCTTTGCCTTTTAACAGACACAAAGAAAAGAAAACACAGTTGAAAGAGCTGAGAGCTTATGTCGTGCCTCGTATATCAGCTGTCACTTTTTTCAGCTCCTAGCCGGGCCTCGAGGTTCCCACTACTTCTGCTCACTTTGAAGATAATTTATGTTTAAAATCTAAACAGGCATCCATTTTCATCCAAGTCAAACATCATGTCTACTGAACTTTCTATTCGAATCCTGTTTGACGAGGCATGTAATTCTATCAGGTTAAATCCATACCCTTTTTTTTGAGGTCTCAGCTATTAAAATCAAAATAAAATATTTAGTCTCCTAAATATGAGCTGTCATTTGTGAGTCTGTAAGTGAATAAATTTAATAAAATACAAAATCAGGCCAGAATTGCTCTTGTCTGGACCTTATAGCAGAAAAAAGGCAAAAAACATCATATTAGATGATGGCCCTTATATTTACGATGGTGTTATTTACAGATGAAGGTCCTGCTCTGTGCTCCGAACAATGCCTGCTATGAAAAGAATGTCGCAGGTGGTTTATCTGAGCCCAGAGCTCTTCAGGGACAGCGTTCTCTATGCTTTGTCCTCAAAAAACAGTGACAGAACAAAATAGATGGAGAAGGAGACGAAGAGGAAGCAGAGGTCTGGCCACATCTGTGTGGCAGCGCGTGACTCTGCCGTCCTGTTAATTCTCCCTCCGCTTGACCCCTGGCGGACAACGAGAGGGGGGGTTGGAGGTCGATTTCCCTTCCTCGTTTATCACTGGCCTTGACCGTGTAAGGCTTTAAAATTTAATGCCACAGCCGAACTGCAGCCGTGAAGCCCCATATGCTGCCTCGTCTCTCCTTGGGGTCACGGTGGCCAGACAGGGGTCACGTGAAAGTAGTGGATTTTTTTTGTTATTGTTATCTCACAGAGGACCTAGTCTGAGAGGAATAAATGGGGCCATGTGTACAGATGAGTCAGTATTAAAAAGCAGGGTCAAAAATAGCGCTCCACCAGATAACAGCAAGGGAAACTTTTTTATGTGCGAGAGCGAAACAGCGGATTATATTTATCCACAAGCAAAAAAAACTTTTATAACAGAGCAACATTGCAGATGTACAAGATGGAAATTCATGAGAAAAGCAACGGTCTGATCAAAGACCTGAAATATTAGACATGAAAAACATCACATGAGCTGGCAACCATTTTACCAGAGTTGGCATGTTTTTAAGATTACTCAAAAGCAAACCCGATGAAATAACTGCTGATCTTGGATAGTCTCCAACTCAAGTTTCCAAGCTGTTTAGCCTTCTTATCGTACAAAGCTACTTTCATCAAACACAACTTTCTATCCAGTGACAACAGTAAGATCTCCTAATCAAACATGAGAAGGAGCTGAAGCACATAGTACCAGCTGGGAAACACAGCTCCACTTACTTAAATTTGTCACTAGAATAAATGTTATATTAGTTATAGGCTTTTTAAAAGACATTTCATCTGTTCTTTAATGAGGATAAAATGATATTACAAGATACAACTTCAATGATTATTTAAAAACAAAAATTAAGTGCATAGTTTTTGTCTAATCCACACAGAGTGGAAAAAATCTATACATGAATCACCACTAATGCCTTTGGTAAGAAGTTTTTTAACAAGTTGTGGAGAAACTGCAGTTTCTGAAGTAATCAACGAGGTTCTGGCATAATTCGGGATGTTTGACCACTCCTCTGATCAGAAGCGCCAGAGCTCATTAAAACGGTCTGGTTCCCCGGCACAAATCCGAGTTTAAGCATTATGCACAAACTTTAAAGGGGCTGAGATCATTCACTCAGCTTAAGGTTGGCCTGCTTTATTCAAAATCAAGTTTTAGGTGTGTTTTATATCATTGTCCCATTGGAACACCAAATTATTTCAAAGTTTCAAGCATCTAGCTGTTGATCTGAGGGGAAACTGGTGACCTTGAAGGAAGTCATTCTTCTTTATTCCATCTATTTTGTGCAAAGGACCATTATCACTGGGAGTGTAGCAGAACTTAGCATGATGTGGGACCGCCACTATTGCTGAATATTGTGATGATATTGATTACAATTAACACAAGCTATACTACAAACAATGTCTCTAACACTCCTTGTGATCCTTAGATCTCAGCCCCCGCAGTGAGCATTCAACAGGCCAAATGCATTACTGGCATGCAGAATTTGCATGCATGGCACCTCAATCGAAAGTATCCTACCAATAATATCCAAGCAGTCCCTTGGGATCGAAATACATCAGTCAAGATTACAAAATGATATATTGTGAAGCTCTTAAGGTTGGTATACAGCATTCTCAGGCTTGAAAGTTTCACCTTGACTCCTCCAAACTTACTTCTTCTAATTGTGGTCAAGTAAGTGGCTGCTTTTTCCAGGAGGTATTGGGATTTTAAAGAGTTGGTCCATCTTGATGTTAAACTAGCTTCACTGGGAACAGTAACACTGGTGTTAAAGCACCTTTCAGGTCATGACTGGCTTGAGTCTTGGTCATTATTGGGTTGCTTTCAATCATTCTAACATGTTTGCTTTCATCTGAAAGAGACAGGTTTGATGGTTGAAACTTTGACACCATTTGCTGCTCTAGTAGGACAAATATCCTAAACACACAAAAACCTGTTTTTGAAATGAATAAAGCAGACTAATGTTCAAGTTCTGGAAAACTCTGACCTCAATACTATTCAAAACGTATGAACTACAAGTGTATGTAAACGTTTGGACACCCCTGTGTGTTAATAATGGGCACAGATGGTCTACAGTACTCGTGAAAATCTGGCAAAAAAAACCAACAAAAAACTGGTAGACCACATGTGCATTCAGACTCAAGTTATCATCCGCTGACCTGCTGATATTCCTGGCAAACTTCGGGCTGCACCAGGGTGTCTGCGACCAGCTGGAGATGTGGTTTTAGGAGCTGTTTGGAGCCACCTCTTAGGACTGCAGCCAGAACCATGAGGGGGGTCCAGGGGTAGGAGGAAGAGCTCGGGGCTGTCACATGTTCAAGCATCAGCTTCAGAAAGACAGGTGGGGGGACAAAAGTCCCAATCAGTTTAGCAGCTGCCAGGCACTGTTGGTGAGTACAGAGAGGAAGAGAGACGGAAAAAAATAGGAGACATCAGGACGAAAGAGAAGAGGAAGTCATTTTTTTAATCCACCACACATCAAAGATCCAGACAATCCATTATTGTGAACAGGTGCATCCTAGTTCATTGAACCCTGCTTGTCCCACTCAAAACTGAAAACAGCTGAACTGAAATGAATGCAAAACTGTTGACTCAACAAATCTCTCTCTCTCACCAAAGCTTCTATTGTCTCTTTATTTTTGATTCATAACTAAAATATTGCAGCACATCCTTCCTTTCTGATGAAAGGTTCTCTGGGACTTACATTGTTTACCACGTCCTTCTCTGTGTCAGTACAGGCCCGGTAGAGCACGGCCAGCAGATGCTGCAGGTGCTGCGTGGTGTGGTCCTCGGCATGTAGCAGCAGCACAGAGAGAAGCTGGGACGTGCGGACCCGGGTCGGCACCAGCCAGTCGGTCACATCGTGGGCGATAGCTGGCACCAGTCTACCCAGGTTTCTGACCACCAGCTCTCTGCAGCCCAGTCCTGGACGTTGCACTAGAGAGAAAAAAATACAATCATTTTCAATAAATTGTGTTCCGATAAGGAACTAATGAAAACATTAGTGTATGTGTAATTAATCTATGTAATGTGTTTTACTTAGTGAACTGGGTCACAGAAATAAACAAACTTTGGATAACTTTCTAATTTATTTAATGGGTCTATATGTTTTCTTACAACAAAATAATTGCTTAAACAACTTACCAAACCGATTGTGAAATATATGCAGTTCCTTGTAAAAGCATTCATAACATTTGAACTTGTTCATATTTTGCCGCGATATAAGCACAGACTTCAGTGTATTTTATTTGGAGTGTATTAAAGATGGTGGTGGCAGCATTATGATGTGGGAACGCTTCTCTTCAGCAGGTACAGGGAAGCTGGTAAGAGTTGATGGGATGATGGACGGAGCTAAAGCAGGGCTGTCCAAACGTTTTAACAAGTCAAGATGAAACTATTTGCGGGCAACAAAAAGGAGATAAAAAAAAAAAATATTGTGATTATAATGTTCTACCTGCTCAACAATAAACTAAAACTCTAATATTTTCATGAAACAAGCCAAGCAGACGCTGCTTCATTGGATTTTTGAAGAAAATAAATGTGTAAATCACTGTAGATATGAAAAATCTAAAGTGTCGTCTTGTTTTCCATTTTGATCAACTTGGTCACCAACAAGAAGAGGATATGGGTCACTCTTTCTTTGAAAATGCTTGTATTTACCTCATTTTAATGAATGGGAGCACCCTGGTCTACTTCTGAGTAAAAGTCTCTGAATCTCTGTGATCATTAATAAAAATAGAAATGAAAGCAAAAACAGTGTTTAGTAAACAGCGTATTGTTCCCAACGTTTTTACTTTAAAAGCCTGAAATTTATCACCGAAAACCTGCCACAAAGCAAGTTTGTGCTCAGGGACTGGCGCAAAGTTTTTCCAAGACCCTGACTGTGGATATGCCTGAAATAAATAGAAGGGAATCCTGTAGAGGATGCAAAACACTTGAGACTCGGACGGAGGTTCATGTTCCTGCAGAATAATGACCTTAAACTTAAAGCCACAGCTATTATGGTATGGTTTAGATCACGGTGCCCAAAGTCCAGTCCTCAAGAACTACCATCCTGCAACTTTTAGATGCATCCCTTCTCCAACCCACCCAAATGAAATGACCGAATTCCCTCAATTCAGGGAAACATCTAAAACATGCAGGACACCGGCCCTCGTGGACCGACTTTGGACACCCCTGCTCTTGGAGAACAAAGCTTGTAGAAACCCAAAAAAACTTGCAGCTGTCACTGTGAAATGTGGTTTTACAAAAACACTAAAAACGAACCAATTAATTTATTGTAATAATGTTGATACACGTGTCGGTTTCCTTCTACTTCACAAATATGCACCATTTTGTATTGGTCTGTCACACAAGATTCCATTTAGAGCCATTTAAGTCTGTGATTATAATCAGGCAAAATGTGTAAAAAGTTCAAGGGATGTCAAAACTGTTGCTAGGCACTGTAAAACACACATCATATTAGGATGGAATTTCACTGCTAATTTTGATTTGGGAACCCCTCTCGTTCTCTCTCTCATGTAGAGGTACAGTGATGAGAAAGGAAGCAAAGACTAAAGGCAGATAGGTATAAATCAGAGAGGCAAACCACAACAAGCCCATTTCTGGATGTCTTTTGCTGTCTGACAGTGACCTCCTCACACGGGGCGAGCCAGCAGATTTATGATGGCAAGAAAGTGAAAGACAAAGGAGGAGGAAAAGAAAAGACACTTCGTTTTTCCTTTTGAGGCAGTGCTGGTTTTCATGTTGCATTGGTAGCTCTGATGTTTGTGCAGAAGCTTTAATTGTAGAGCTGAGTACACTTATCACTGGCTCTTAGGCAACACATGGTGACCATGTTCAGGTTCACGCTCATTCTTTGACCCGAGGCGAACATTAATCTTTGCAAGCCACTCCCTGCCCTGACAACAGAACAGTTATAGAAAGCCTATTTTCATAGAATGTAATAACCAAGAACAGCTGCAATAAAAAGGTAAGGCTTACTATAAGCTGTCAACACATTAATAAAGATCATTTTAAATTTCTAAATGAACTTTCTTCTTATTGGTTTGTATTATTAAATAAAAAATAAACACGGTAAAAAATCACTTGATTATTTTTTTTAAACTTTAGGTATATAAATTAGGATTTTATTGAAGAGTTCTTCCAAAAAAAAAAAAAAAAGGCCAACTGCACAGCCGCTGATTGTTCTCTTCTTTTTGAGTTACCGCAGATATTTAGCAGGGAGGATTGGAGGGTCAGCTGGTATTTTCATAAAGAAAACACAGCGGGTATTATTTTGAAGCCATTCCACACTTTTTTGCATTGTTGCAAACAACTCACACATTTTCACTTCATGTATAAAAGCTGAGAGGAACAATGTTGCTGTTACAATGACTGACCTTCATGTGGATAGTGAGGAGGTAGGGTGAAAAGGAAGTCCATCTTGTCCTTTATGTCGTCCTCATTCTCCTTCTCCCACTGCAGGCCGGCTTGTCTCCACAAATCAGCTGCTAACACTCTGTAACAGTTGGTAAAACATCCCAAATCCCTTCTACTTAGGCGCTTTTTAATACGGTTTAGAGATTTGCAACATGTTTACTCCAATTTTAAAAGGAATATATATATATATTTTAAAACTCTTTTCTGAGCTTGATTCCATATACTGTGATATTCATAGTCACTAACAACTCAAAAACTGAAAAATTACAATCATGTCACAGTTTTTGGTCTCCATAGGTAAAAAACTTGTAATCATAATTCAGGGTGATTTAAAGAAAATCTTTAACTTCAAATTATGCTGGACTGTACAAACTTTAACATGCAACATACTTGTTATTTTTTGCAGTTAACTTAAATTCTCATCAGATATTTGATTTTAATAATTTAATTACAATCAAATATCTGATGAGAATTTAAGAATAAAAAAATAATTTAATACCCCACCTGGAAATCTCACTTGAAATATTACGACATGAAATCTGACCAAAGCCAAACTTGTACAGCATGTAAAATAAGTAATAAACTCATGAATGTTTTTTCTCAGTGAATATATTTCATTGATGTTATATTTAATTAACATCAAGTTCACACAGATGTCTGCAACAATCTAAGTAATCCCCACACACAAAGCAATCAAAGCAAATTAGTCCACAAATAAAGTTATAAGTAAAAACCTGGAAAGACACAATGAATAAGTATTGAACACACTTATAGAAATGTATTTAACCCATTGTAGAAAAGCCTTTTTTAGTAATGACACAAGATCTCTCCTCTTTGGAGAAACTAGTCGCATGTATTGCTCAGATTTGATTTTGACCCATTCATTCACACAAACTGCCTTCAGATCTCGAAGATTAGACGGCCCTTTTTATATGTGACTGACATTGCAATTCAAACAGTTTTACTAGAGTTTGCTTGGCTGTGTGTTTGGGCCTATTGTCTTTCATTTATATGAGTCTGACACTTCCATATGATGTAAGACAGCTCCCCACACCTACAAACTTGACTTTTCGCTTTGCGTTTTTGGGGTAATGTAAAGACACATTATTCCTCCCTACATGGTGGTTGCAATGACAACCAAAGAATTTAGCTTTAGCCTCATCTGACCAGAGGATATTAACTCAGTATTTAACAGGCTTGTACAAATCTTCTGTAACAAACTTTAAACAAGCTTGAACATGCTTTTTCTTCAGCAGTGGAGTCTTGCGCAGTCAGTATGTGTGTAAAAAGGCCTATGCAGTTGAGTGCATTACTTAATCATTTTTAAGGGGAAAATCTATCCCTGCTATTTCAAGCTCTTTCTGATGTTCTCAGTGAATGCTCCTTCTCTCTTTTGTCCCCTCTTTTCATTCATCTTTTGACAGCTCTGTCAAAAATCTTACAAAAGGCACCTGACAATGGCTGGTGAAATTAAGTTCTTTACACTTTCGGAATATGGCTCCAACATGACTCACTGAAACATTCAGAAGTTTATAAATGCAGCAGTAATCATTGCCATTGGTATGTTTTTCAACATTAAAGCCATCAGTTATTATTAAACCAGCTGATATTCAGTTGTTTCAGTCTTTACTTTCTATGTGCCTTGCACATCCCTTTCTTCGTGTGTTCCATCTTTATTCCATGTGCCATGCCATTCCACTTCACTACAGATAACTTGTGGACAAATTTGCTTTGATGTCTATGCATGTGTGAATTTCTTGGGTAACCGACAAATACCTTAATCTCAATAGAAATATTAAAAGATATAATATATGTATGTTTTAAAAGTTTATGTTGTAAAAAGATATAAAAGTAAACCTGGACATGGTCAAAACTTATTTTACCCGCTATATTTTTTTACATTTTCTATCAGTTAATGAAAGCATCATTTCTAATAAGCAACAAAGGAAACTAAAATGTTAATATTTAAAATGAACACTTGGAAGGAACAGCACAAAATAAGCAAGAAAGAAAAATAGAGCCAGAGTTCAAATCAGGATCTACAGAAATGGCATTTGATAAAGAAATGTTGCATCTGCAAAATAAAACCTCTGGGAAATTCCTCCAAAGACACCATTACAGAAACGACTGTAAACCATGCAAGCTACAGAGTACAGATGTTTAAATAAAACTTCACACAGGAACTCTATACTGTTTAACAGGAGCCAGGTCCCATTTAAACTTTGTAATAACACATTTTTAAAGTATTAGGTGAGGGAGATTGTATTGTCCATTCAAACCTTATTTCTGGGATCATGTCACTGACGCTGCTCAACAAGAGCGGAATGAGTTTGTGGAAATACGAATACCGATCTCTCATGTTTAAAAGCCAGTCACCAACAACTGCAGTCACGGCTTTTCTCACCTGAAATAAATTAGAAAATGGGAAGCAGCACAAACAAACAAACAGTTTTGCTTGTTTTATTTCTGAGATAAAATACAGAAATAAAACAATAATCTTTAGTACAGTTGCTAAACTTACACAGCGTCATAGCTCTGTTGAGCCATCCATTCCCTTAGCTCTCAGCAGTCATGACTTTATGGGATTCTTCTAAAATAAAACTGATTCTATTAAAAAGAAAATCTTTGACATACTCCTGAAGATGATTACTTCATCCTCAGCAAGTGAGACAACATTGGAAGTAACTGCAGAACCTGATTTGTGTTTGGACTGTTTTGATCCTGTGGAGCTTCCTGAGTTATCAGAAATGTTAGCTTCATCTAAACCTTCAACTTGTATGTTAGACCCAATCCCAACCAAATTATTTAGGGAAGTATTCCCTCTGATTACAAGCCCCATTTTAGATATGATTAATGTATCCTTAGTAAATGGATATGTACCACAGGCTTTTAAGTTAGCTGTAATTAAACCTTTGCTTAAGAAACCTTCACTTGATCGAGATGACTTGAAAAATTACAGACCTATATCCAATCTTCCATTCTTATCTAAAATTCTTGAGAAAATAGTTGCTAATCAAATGTGTGAGCATTTATACAGCAATGACCTGTTTGAAGAGTTTCAGTCAAGCTTCAGAGTTCATCATAGCACTGAAACAGCTCTGCTGAAAGTCACTAATGATATTCTTATGGCCTCAGATAATGGACTTGTGTCTGTACTGGTTCTGTTAGATCTCAGTGGTGCATTTGATGCAGTCGATCACAAAATTATCTTAGAAAGGCTGGAATATGCTGTAGGGATCAGGAGAACAGCGCTAGGCTGGTTTAAATCCTATTTGTCTGACAGATTCCAGTTTGTTCGTGTAAATGATAAATCATCTTTAAACTCCAGGGTTAATTGTGGAGTACCACAGGGTTCAGTACTTGGGCCAGTTCTCTTTACTATATATATGCTTCCAATAGGTCAAATTATCAGGCAGCATAGAATTAATTTTCACTGTTACGCTGATGATACTCAGCTTTACTTATCCATGAATCTTGATGAACCCAACCAGTTAGATAGACTACAAGCATGTCTTGAAGACATAAAAACTTGGATGACTTAAAATTTTCTGCTTCTAAATTCAGACAAGACAGAAGTTGTCGTCTGTGGACCGGAGTCTTTAAAAAAGAAACTGCTTAGTCAATCACTTAACCTGGATGGCATTAAATTGACCTCCGATAATAAAGTAAAAAACCTTGGTGTTATTTTTGACCAGGACATGTCATTTAAATCCCACATTAAACAGGTTTCTAAGGTTTCCTTCTTTCATCTCTGGAACATTGCCAAAATTAGAAATATCCTATCCAGGAGTGACGCTGAAAAACTAGTCCATGCATTTGTTACTTCAAGGCTGGACTATTGTAATTCTTTACTATCAGGATGTCCACAAAATGTAGCTGAAAGCCTTCAGCTGATTCAAAATGCTGCAGCAAGAGTTCTGATGAAAATTAAAAAGAGAGATCATATTTCTCCTATTTTAGCTTCCCTTCATTGGCTCCCTGTTAAATCCAGAATAGAGTTTAAATTCTCCTCCTCACATATAAAGCCCTTAATGATTTAGCTCCATCATACATCAGAGATCTGATTGTTCCATATGTTCCTAACAGAGCTCTTTGTTCTCAGACTGCAGGTTTACTGGTGGTTCCTAGAGTCTCTAGAAGTAGAATGGGAGGCAGATCCTTTAGTTATCAGGCTCCTCTCCTGTGGAACCAGCACCCAGTTTTAGTTCGTGAGGCAGACACCCTGTCTACTTTTAAGGCTAGGCTTATAATTTTCCTTTTTGATAAAGCTTATAGTTAGAGTGGTTTAGGTTATCCTGAACTATCTTCCTTATTTTTTACCTCCGTCTTCTTCCCTCCCTGTTGGATGGAGTAAGGGGGAGTCAGGTTTTAGCCCAAACCAGCTCAGTTATGGTTGAGGTGCAAACACACCCTCCATTTCTGCTACCTGTATGACCCCCTCTCTTTTCCAATATGCAATTTTAGTATAACAATGGCCATCAGTGGGCTCTAGATGGACAAACTGTCTACTTTTAAGGTTAGGCTTAAAACTTTCCTTTTTAATAAAGCTTATAGTTAGGAGTGGCTTAGGTTATCCTGAGCTATCTCTGTAGTTATGCTGCTATAGGCTTAGGCTGCTGGAGGACATAATGACCACTTTCACCCTCTTTGCTACATTCTCACACTACTCTCCAATTTTGCATTATTTGCTGTTATTTCAGCTTTTAACTTTATGTTCTCTCTCTTTTCTCTTCCTGACTCTGTGTCTACCTGTGACACCTTTCTGGAGAGGGGAATCGTCCAAGCTTCTGCTGGCAACAACTTAATGCTCACCCTCTACCGATGCTCCACATAGCCCTGTCTTTCAGTGTTTAACCCTTTCTCTCTCCTAGATATAGCGATTGACTGAGCTTTTACTGTAACTAATTATATGTGCTCTCTTTCAGACTCTAACCTTGAAAACTGGCTCAGAGTTTATCTGTTCTTTCTTTCTAAATGAAACAACTAAAGGAGCTTCATCCACTAACATTTACTTTTCCTTCCCATCGAAAGGACTCCTGGATCAAGGCTTCTTTATTCTCTTTGTGTCTCTGCTCTGTTCTCTAAAACCCCCAGTCTGCTGGAAGTTTCTTCCTGTTAAAAGGGAGTTTTTCCTCTCCACTGTCGCTACATGCATGCTCAGTATGAGGGATTGCTGCAAAGTCAACACCAGTGACTGTCCACTGTCTCTACATGCTCATCCGGGAGGAGTGAATGCTACAAGTCTCTGACTGGATGCAATCTGCTGGGTTTCCTTATACAGAAAAACTTTTTATCCAATTTGAATAAATAACTAACTCTAACTGCACTGTTCAATTGTTAGGATTAATTGGAATGTATGTACCTGACTTTTGTGAAGTGCCTTGAGACAACATGTGTTGTGAATTGGCGTTATATAAATAAACTGAATTGAATTGAAGAAGAAATCTTTGCTAAGAGATAAAAATGTAGATTTTTTTTTAAAGGAGCCACATAACAACTAAACAGCATGTGATGGCGTATACACAAGTGGGGCTCTCTAAAACACACTTAATAATGAAAGCAAAACCTGCGGCGAGTCGTCAAATAGTCTCTGCGCGAGGTGTGATACCACATCATCCAAGTTCTTTCCGCTTCCATGTTGTATGACTGCTCCAGTGGCTTCGATGGCCGAAACCCTAACCCGCGAGTGCTGATGGGTTATGGTCTGCATAAGAGGTTTGACCAAACTCTCAGCTTGCATGTGAAAATGTTCTGAAAGAAAGAAAGAAAGAAAGAAAGAAGAAAGAAAGAAAGAAAGAAAGAAAGAAAGAAAATAACTGTAATTTTAGATTTTTGTTTTGATTACTGTTTTCTTGCTTTGCAAATAAATAAACAGTCAGTCAGTCATTTTCTACCGCTTATTCCATAGTGGGTCACGGGGGAGCTGGTGCCTATCTCCAGCAGTCTATGGGCGAAAGGAAGGGTACACCCTGGACAGGTCGCCAGTCCATCGCAGGGCAACACACATACAACCATTCACACACTCATTCATACACCTAAGGACAATTTAGAGTGACCAATTAACCTAACAGGCATGTCTTTGGACTGTGGGAGGAAGCCGAAGTACCTGGTGAGAACCCACACATGCACGGGGAGAACATGCAAACTCCATGCAGAAAGACCCCAGGCTGGGAATCAAACCCAGGACCTTCTTGCTGCAAGGCAACAGTGCTATCAACTGCGCCACCGTGCAGCCCATAAATAAACAGTTTCATGATAAAACATAACCAAACAATAAATAAGAGCTTAAAATTTAAAACTAAACTTTAAATATGTTTTTAGGACAATCAATTTTATCAAAAAGGCTTCTTTTTATTTATTTAATTTTTTATAAGGATTTGGTGAAACTAACTCAGCTTTTTGATTAAAACAAAAAGACAAAACACAGGATTAAAAAAACCCCAAAGAAACTGCTGATTCAGCTTTGTGTATGTTCGTGTCAGTGACATCACTAGATTTCCTTGAACTGAGCTGATCAGCCATCAATGGTAAACAACATGTTTCAATAGATTTCGACATAGAGCCTGAAACAGTTGAGTTGCATTAAAGCAAAGTGTAATGGAACAGAAAGCCGGAGCTGACTTCGTTTGACCAGACTGCTGAGCCAGTTGAAGCCAAGTTAAGAATTAAGTGTGACCCCTGCACTCCGAAGTTCTCCTTTCAATTAGATACATTTCCTGCAACCATAAGGTGCCACCTGATGTAAATGTCTTTAAAAGGCATTGAGGTAGGTATTAGCATATTTTTTATTGAATGCTTCAAATGCTTTACCACTACTAGTTACTTTTACCATAATAGCTTGAAGGTCATCTCATAACCTACAAACTGGTGACAAAACACAAAATAATGAAACTGGACTCTATTTTACTTTCCACACCTTGACTGTGTTTTTGCAACCGGAAATATTTTCAAACAGCCAAATTGGCTTTCTCTGCAAGTGTGACAAAAAACACTTGCAGAGAAGTGTTTTTGGCTGAAATAAGTAGCCTTATTTCAGCCAGCTTTCCAAAGGTGCACAGGAGTAGATGGGGGAGGGGCAACATTACATTATTTTCTCCGGTATTTCAATAGAAAGATTTTAAGCTGTAAGGATATATGCAAAGTTTTTGAAGTTTCAAAATTGCTACATTTTATAGCCTTTATTAACCCTCCATACCAGTAAATGTCAAATTGCCTTATGTGATGTCATCAGAGGCATGTGTGCATGAAAACTCGTCTCTGGGAGAGTAGATTTTGTATAACTTTTTTTTTTAATTAACAACCGCAAAATAAAAAAAAACTGATAGGTGATCAATAGGTAAAAGCTACACCTAAAGTAAGATGGATTGATCATACAGTCTGACTAGTAGCTTTAAATAAACAAAGCCATAAAGACAACACACAAATTCCCATCAGCCATGAAACCAGTCTCTGTCCACATTGACTTCTGTTTATATCCTGTATAACAATAATGTGCGATCTGTCATCATTATAAGACTCAAGCTTTGAGAACAACTTACTGAGAAATTTTTTAAAAACCCTGAATGAATCGCAGCTGCGCAGTAGAGACGACTACAAGCATGTGTTGGCATGAAACCACGGTAACCAACCTGGAACAGATCTTGCGAAGCTAACGGTGCATTTACAACTTTCCTTTCTGACATCCGGAAACGGGTCGACGATTGTTCTCAGCAGAATGTTGATCGTTTCGTTAAGATAATGCGTTAAATGTGTGCCGCACACGTCCACCGTCAGAGTCAACATCTCCACCGCCGACAGTCGAAGTTCCTCCGACGGCTCTAAGATCTCTTTGTCCCCGAAACGCTGAGCCAGACAGGGCATGAGATAGGGCAACGATTCCTCCGGTTTGGGAACACAACGAATAAACTCTGTTATGGTCGCAATGGTGGTTTCTCTGCATTTCTCCATTGGGTCTGACAGACACTTGAGGAGAGGCTTGAGGAGAGAAGAGAATACTTCCTGTAAAACGCCCCTGGGTAGTCCTTTATTCACAGTCTGCTGCTTTATCGACTCAAGAGCCCGTTTTCTTGTCGCCCTGTTGTCCTCATTCAGGCAGTTTAAATGTCGGCTGATACCCCTCAAAATTTCAGAGGCAGCATGTTCGTCTCCAGTCGCTGCCATCTTAACTGTCGCTAGGACAACCGATTGCTTAACGACAAAACAAACGGCTGCTTTACGATAGTTTCAGTTTCAAAACCGAGAACTTTATTGACATTTACACGCACAGGTCGCCCAATTTAATAGAATTAAGTAAACACTAGAGGTCAAATAAATCCAGATTTAATCTAAAGCAACATAGACTGATTGACCGAAATAATTTACATATATTTTGTAATGTGCTTCCTGCTGGAAATTACCTTTTTTTATTCTCATCATCTACTGTGCTAGTTAATGGATGACATTTATATCCACTAACTACAATGTATTTTATTGAGATTTGATGTGATAGATTTAACAAGTAGTGCCATTTTTGAGATAATGGATTAAACAGTACAGTAACAGTAGCTACAGATATGTTATGTTGTTTTATATGTTGTTTTTTCTTTTGATGTTTTATAACATAATCCTGCTTTACTCGTACTCGTCGTCTTCCGCTTATCCGGGACCGGGTCGTGGGGGCAGCAGACTCAGCAGAGACACCCAGATGTCCCTCTCCCCAGACACATCCTCCACCTCCTCCGGGGGGAGCCCAAGGCGTTCCCAGGCCAGCCGAGAGACATAGTCTCTCCAGTGGTCCTGGGCCGTCCCCTGGGGCTCCTCCCGGTGGGACGTGCCTGGAACACCTCCCGAGGAAGGCGTCCAGGAGGCATCCGGTATAGATGCCTGAGCCACCTCAACTGGCTCCTCTCCTCACCCTATCTCTAAGGGAGTGCCCAGCCACCCTACGGAGAAAGCTCATTTCAGCCGCTTGTATCCGGGATCTCGTTCTTTCGGTCATGACCCAAAGTTCATGGCCATAGGTGAGGGTAGGAACGTAGACCGACCGGTAAATCGAGAGCTTCGCTTTTCGGCTCAGCTCTCTCTTCACCACAACAGACCAGCACAATGCCCCCATTATTGTGGCAGCCACACCGATCCGTCTGTCGATCTCCCGCTCCATTCTTCCCTCACTCGTGAACAAGACCCCGAGATACTTGAACTCCTCCTCTTGAGGCAGGAACTCGCCTCCAACCTGAAGAGGACAAGCCACCCTTTTCCAGTCGAGTACCATGGCCTCGGACTTGGTGGAGCTGATCTTCATCCCAGCCGCTTCACACTCGGCTGTGAACCGCCACAGCGCATGCTGTAGGTCTTGGCTAGAGGGGGCCAGCAGGACCACGTCATCTGCAAAAAGAAGAGACGAAGTCCACTGGTCCCCAAACGAGACCCCTTCCGGCCCTTGGCTGCGTCTAGAAATCCTGTCCATAAAAGTTATGAACAGGACCGGTGACAAAGGGCATCCCTGCTGGAGTCCAACATGCACTGGGAACAGGTCCGACTTAGTGCCGGCAATGCGGACCAAACTCCTGCTCCGCTCGTACAGGGACCGGATGGCCCCTAATAAAGGGCCCCCGATTCCATACTCCTGGAGCACCCCCCACAGGGCATCATGAGGGACACAGTCAAATGCTTTCTCCAGGTCCACAAAACACATGTGAACCGGTTGGGCAAACTCCCATGAACCCTCGAGTACCCTGTAGAGGGTATAGAGCTGGTCCAGTGTTCCACGGCCGGGACGAAAACCACACTGCTCCTCCTGAAGCCGAGGTTCGACTATCGGCCGGACTCTCCTCTCCAATACCCTGGCGTAGGCCTTACCAGGGAGGCTGAGGAGTGTGATCCCCTTGCAGTTGGAACACACCCCAGTCTGCCAGTCCAGAGGCACTGTCCCCGACCGCCACTCAATGTTGAAGAGGCGTGTCAACCATGACAGCCCCACAACATCCAGAGATTTGAGGTACTCAGGGCGGATCTCATCCACCCCCGAAGTCTTGCCACCACGGAGCTTTTTAACCACCTTGGTGACTTCATCCTGGGTGATGAAAGAGTCCAACCCCGAGTCACCAGCCTCTGTTTCCACCAGGGAATGCGATGGCAGGATTGAGGAGATCCTCGAAGTACTCCTTCCACCAACCGATAATGTCCTCACTCGAGGTCAGCAGCCTCCCACCCCCACTATAAACAGTGTTGGCGAAGCACTGCTTTCCCCTCCTGAGGCGCCGGACGGTTTGCCAGAATCGCTTCGAGGCCAACTGGTAGTCCTTCTCCATGGCCTCACCGAACTCCTCGAGGCCCGAGTTTTTGCCTCTGCCACAGCCCGGGCTGCGGCACGCTTGGCCTCACGGTACCCGTCAGCCGCCTCAGGAGTCTCACAAGCCAACCACAGCCAATAGGACTCCTTCTTCAACTTGACAGCGTCCCTTACTGCCGGTGTCCACCACCGGGTTCTGGGATTGCCGCCGTGACAGGCACCGCAGACCTTACGGCCGCAGCTACGGGCAGCAGCATCGACAATAGATGCGGAGAACATGGTCCACTCGGACTCTATGTCTCCAACATCCCCCAGAATCTGGTCAAAGCTCTCCCGGAGGTGGGAGTTGAATACATCCCTGGCCGAGGGCTCCGCCAGGCGTTCCTGCTTTACTCAACTCTCCAATTTTATACCTGATCAGTGCTGTGTTACTTACTCTTCACTAATGTGCTCCAACAAAGCTCTGCCTACACACAACAGCTGGATTTATACTGATATTTAAATTACATACAGGTGAAAACAATTTACAAAAATGTGACTTCTCAAGGCAATTCTAGTTTTATTTGGGGGTGTCAGAGCAGAGAAGACAGAACATAGATGCAAGCCCCACTTTTCAAATTTTCAGAAGTGCAGTTTATTTTCCACTTCCACAATCATGTACTACTTCATGTTAGTCTATAATAGGAAGGATTCTTTCTCAAATAAACAACATTATGGAGAACCCTGAGCATCCTCTTCATGAGACTGTTGTACAACAACAGAGTGTCTTCAGTCAGAGGCTTCTTCAGATCTGCTGTAAGACAGACCGCTACAGGAGATCCTTCCTGCTCACAGCCATCAGCTTCTACAACGACACTTTGAAGAAACCTTTATATGAGCTACTACAGTTAATTTCCCTTAGGGATTAATAAAGCATTTTTAAATTGAATTGAATCTAAAATCCAAAAAATAACTTTGAAATGTGTAGTTGTAACAAAATGCCTGTATGCATGTATATTCAAAAGTTATTTTACCCTTTAAAATTCAGTTACATTTAACCAATTAATATGTAATGGATTGGCAAACTGGTGATTCATCTTCAGCTTTCAGATGACTGTTTATTTGGTTACATGCTATTACAATAACCTGTGGAAATTACAGGGAATGTTCTACCAGCGGTTAATTTTCTAAACTTCAGATGACCTGAAAAAAGCTTCAGTGTTCTAATGTTATATTTTATCTGCTGCACCTGCTGTACTAATTGAAGATCTAGTGAATATACACTAAACAGCATATATTGTCACTGGAAGTACTTTGCCTACCTACCTATTTGAAATATTTGTTTTAAAACCTTTATGTTGTAAAAAGTAGATTTGGGATTGTATGTATGTTTTTTTGTACTTGTTTATGCTATTCTTTAAAATATCAGAATTTGCACAAACTTTTATATACTTTTGTCTGCCTGATTACATAATTTTTCACAAACTAAATTAGATGTGATGAGAAAACAGTTACTCACTGTTTGAGTAGCCTTGTTTTCACCAAATACTTTTCAAAATCATACTTGAATACTTTTTGGGGTGACTACTTTTTACTTGTACTTGAATACAAATATACTGAAGTATTGCTACTCGTACTCCTCTGCATCTAACTTTTGTAATCTGGAAGTAGGCCTCAAGTTGAATTCACATATTTTACTTTTAACTAAATTCTGACGTTTGTTACTCAAATTACCCTAGGAGGTAGAGCATTGGTATAAATTAGGTAATTAAAAATGGCTCACACCGTACAGTCAAACAAAAGTCTTTAGATTGTTTATTCTTTTCCACCGCTTTGGGCCGATGGTGTTGCCGCGTTCCCGCCGCCGCTGCGGTCGAGAGGATGACAGATTGACGTCATGCAGACTGACGCAGAGCGAGCGGGCAGGAGAGAGAAAGGCAGAGCAGCAACAGCAGCAGCAGCAGCATCCCAGCTAGACAGCGGTACCTCATCAATCCGCCAACCCCAGCGAAGTGTTTTCTTACTGAGCATCCTACACAAACAGACGGTAGGGACCATCAGCGGCAGCTCCGACTAAACCGTGCTCATAAAAAACAGCTGTTTATAAAGAGAGAGGGGGTCGCTGGTTTGCTTTTATGATGTCGGTAGTCGCAGTAATTTTCCTTCGTTTTGGTTTGGGGCTCACTGTAAGGTTAGCCGACCTAGCTGCGTTAGCTTTCCTTTGAATGCGGCTGCACAGGTGCTCACTTTCTCCACAAGCGACACTGTTAATAGCTAATTTATTACCCACGGACCAACTGCTGCGCCATGCATTCTGGAAAAATATGACACTGTAGATATCATTACCTAATGCTGTATAATGCAACAATAACCCTACTGTAAATGTAATTTGCCTTTCAGGAAGTGAAACAAGGTGGTTTTCTATACTCCTCTTCCTGGATTGTCAAGATATATCATGCTGTAGCGTGTTATTTGTAGCCTATGTGTAATCTAAAACAATCAGAGCTCTTTCTTTAAATAAGTGAATAAATTTAAAAGAAAACCAAAATGTGTTTAATATTGTTAAACATTTTATGTTTATCTCTTTTGGAATGTTAGACAATGGTGTAAAATGTAAATAAAACAATAATAAAAGAATTGCAAGTAATGTAACTCCAGTAGAAATGATTTAAAAGACAACGTCATTGGAAAAATATTAATGGGTAAAATCCCTCAGTTATTGATTTCCATTAGAAGAATACTACTGTTTGTAAAATAGGACCTATAAACCTGCAAAATAATGCAAAAAGCTTCTAGGCATCCATGCTCCATATGAGTTTTTATCAGTTGTCATTTTTAAAGGAAAGTAATTCTGAAAATGGTAATATATGACTGCTAGGCATGGGCAAGTATGAGATTCTCCCACTCTGATAACCTTGAGCAAAAATATGACAGTCTTACTGTATTTTCACATAACACAATCTAACTGGCTTTATTTGAAACACCAAAAGTAGCAATTATTCCCACTGTTGCTAAAATAATATAGCATATCAATTATTACAGTTTTAATAATGGTATTAGTAATTAGTAATAGTATAACACTTTTTAATCGTTATGCATGTTGATACAAAGAAAACAATAATATAAAAAGTCAATATTGGCTGGTTCTCTGCTAAGGTAGCCAACCTGTAGTCAGCTGCCTAAAAGACACTTCCAGCTTACTAACTATACTCTTAAAATAGCTGTTTCAAAGCAGGAGTGGTGGGTGGTTATCCTTTAGCAACTTTCCATATTTTTTGCAACCAAAATTATTTCCAATCAACCAAATTTATATTTCATGTAAGCAACCTTCTTTCATCCAGCTGACTTACAGTGCACAGCAACAGGTGGCGGAGGTGTAGCTCTGTTACTTTATTTAGGAAGAAAAACAACCAAAAAACATTTCACTGGTCACTTTTTCTGGCATCTCATTTAAAGGACTTTAAACTGAAGGAAGAGTAAGGTAGAAAATAGAAAATGGTAGTTTTTAAAACCTTGATTCAGGTAACCTGTTAACGCTGTATGACTGTTTGGGGTTGCTAGTTTACCACAGTGCTCTAAATATTTTTCATTGAGAGTTACAGATCTGGATTAGAGACAGCTATTCTGCTGTAATGTTTAAACTGTGTAGTTTGACATTATCTAGCTGAAACAACTTAGATCTTTAAAAGTCATCATCTGCTGAGGGATACATGCGTTTATGCTTCTTTTAAATCTAGAAATGTTGTTTATTGTTAATGGTACACCAAAGCACATCTTGGATAACATCTGGTATGGTGCTTTGCCTCTTTAGCACACTGGATGTTACAGCATTTTGTTTTTATGTATGAATTACATGACGTTACCAGCCAACAGGTGGATGTGGGCCCCATGCGGATTTTGCTAAGGTTGATGGTGTTCGTGCAGTTCAAATTGCACAACACATCTAGGACTGATATGGGACCTTCTTGTAGCAATTTACATATAACAATTAAACCTGTATGGATAATTAACAGGTTGACATTACGTAATCTGCACACCCTCAAGTCTCAGGGTCATTTTTAACCCCTTTTTGTTATCCATATGTGACTCAGATGTAAATGTTGTAGCAATCTGATAAATTATATAAAACTTCATAAACCAATCAGTTTCACAATCAGTCATTGTCGCAGTAATTTCCCTTCGTTTTGGTTTGGGGCTCACTGTAAGGTTAGCCGGGCTAGCTGCGTGAGCTTTCCTTTGAATGCGGCTGCACAGGTGCTCACTTTCTCCACAAGCGACACTGTTTACAGCTAATTCACTACCAATGGACACTGCTGCGCCATGCATTCTGGAAAAATATGACACTCTGTAGATGTCATTACATAATGTTGATGCAACAATAACCCTACTGGAAATGTAATTTGCCGTTCAGGAAGTGAAACAAAGTGGTTTTCTCTGGTCCTCTTCCTGGATTGTCAAGATATATCATGCTGTAGCGTGTTATTTGTAGCCCATTTGTAGTTGAAAATAATCAGAGCTCTAACTTAAAATTATTAAGTTAAATTATATTCAATTGACTAAATAAAAAATGTGTTTATTATTTATCATTGAATTTAATGTTTATCTCATTTGGAATGGTATTAATAATAGTTAGATAATGGTGTAAAAGTTAATAAGAACAGTAATGAAAGAATAGCAAGTAATTTAAACCTAATTAGAAATTATTTAAAAGGCAACTTCATTGGGAAAATAAATGGGTAAAAGCCATTCTTTTCTTTTTAGAAGAATACCACTGTCTATAAAATAGGACCAATATATCCGCAAGATCATGGAAAAAGCTCTATGCCTCAGTGCTCGAAATGAATATTCATCAATTGTTGCCGTTTTTAAAGTAAAACAATTTGGAAAATTGTCAAATATGACTGCTAGGCATATGTATTAATATATATTAAAGACAGTTTTACTGTATTTTTACTCAATGAAATCTAACTGGCTTTATATGAAACACTAAAAGTAATAATTATTCCTACTGTTGCTAAAATAATATAGCATATCGATTATTACAGTTTTAATTATATATAATTATAAATATATTGTGGACTTTTTAATCATTTTGAATGTTGATACATTGTAACCAAAAATGTAAAATGTCATTATTGGTTGGTTCTCTGCCAAGGTATTCTGTCTGCAGTCAGCCATTTAAGAGACACAAGCAGCTTCCTAACTACGCTTTTAAAATAGCTGTTCCAAAAATGGAGAGATGGGTAGTTTCCCTTTAGCAACTACACTGTGCCTTTCCATTTTTTGAAATAAAAAACTATTTCCAAAAAAAAACAATTTTATATTTCTTGTAAGCAACCTTCTTTCATCCACCGGATTTAAAGATAAATTAAATACCAAATCAACGTTTTTTGCAGATAAACTGTATAAACTGGGCATTAAGTGTGCTTTCTTTATGTTACTGTGCTATTTTTTTTTATTTCATGTAAACTTGTTTAAGTGTGCAATATAAGCCCTGAAACCATCTTAGTGCTGCCTTTGGGTTGAATGGTGGCTACTGCAGTTTAGTGTTCCTATTGGTTTTCCTATATGATTAATATCTGATTAAATAATATTAAAATATATGTATCATTGAAATCAACAAGTGATCAGAAGTGTGCCTGTAATGATTTCTATAATCACGACTCTTCATTTGAAGGACATGGCCAAGAGACAACTGCTCATATCATTGGCTTTTTTACTAAAAATATATTCATTCCTGCTATTTTGTCCTTTGTTCTTGTGAGTTGAGTTCTTGTGAGTTGAGTTCTTGTGAGGTCCCCATTTTTGCCCCTTCCTTCAAATATTTCTGTTTTCCTCAACCCTTCTCTAAGCTGCCTACCTCGCGAGTTCTTGCCCCCTTTCTGTTCTACTTTCCCTCCCCTCCTCTCATGGTCCACCCTGTTTTTATCCCACTGCCACAGAGATAAAAGATAAGATGGCCACCTCCTCCTCGGCTCTGGAAGAAGACGAGAGTTTGAAGGGGTGTGAGATCTTTGTGCAGAAGCACAACATCCAGCAGATCCTCAAAGAGTGCATCGTGAACCTCTGCATTGCCAAGCCTGAGCGTCCTATGAAGTTCCTCCGGGAGCATTTTGAAAAGCTGGAGAAGGTTGGTGAAAATAAACAAAAACTTCAGTTTAAGATTCTTCTTTGCAATGTGGAGCTTTTATGTGTTTTGGGTTGAGTTTAAAAAGGTGACAGACCAATTTCCTTTGCTTTGCATGCCTGTACAGTCTATAAATTATAACCTGCAGTTTTTGGTTGTTGTTTACTCTGTTGCAGCAGAAGTTATCTTGTGCCATGTCAGGACATTTCAGTCTCATTGCATTAAAGGAGATGATAGAAAAAAAATCCAAAACACAACATAGAAAGAAATATTATAAGAGTCTACAATAGTAGAGCCCATCAGGGGATGTGAGAGAGGTTCCCATAAAAGGCCAGTGTCCTGGTCACAGACTTGCACAACACACTTTTTGTATCTCGCTTTCTGTATGCCCGTCTACATCAGAGCAGAGGAACAAGGGAGATGACACATTAATCAAAAAGCTAACAACTTACATGAAAGAGAGAGCTTTGTGGATTCAGCCGAAAAACTAAATTACAACTACAAAGTGGGTTAGGAGAGGGGTGACCCTTGTAGCACATGTGCTGTGGCTGACAGTACCAGTACCTTTTTAGATGATATGTTGAGATTTGCAGCCACCAACAGAGTAACAACTTGCTTCACTTTACAACCCTTATCTGTTAGCCTGTCGAAAACATAAAACCCGATCATTTTTCTGATCAGTGAATGCACCATACCAAGTGGGGACTCTCGATCACTCTTCAGTTTGGAAGTTGTTACAGAATGAAGAAGGCTCCAAGTTAGCTATGTTAAAAATAGACTAGCTGTTAGAAAATGAAGTAGTAAGAAGCACAAAGGCTGTTGGCCCTTCATGCTTGTTATGAGGGATTGCTGTGAAGTTAACTCAATGCAATCAATTCTCCACTGTTGCTACATGCTCGTTCAGGAGGAGGGATTGCTGCAAAGTCAGAGACTCGATGCAATTGGCTGAGCTTCCCTAGACAGAAAGCATTTCACCAGTTGACATCATAAAACACAAAACCTGTGCCTTGAGAAAGAGATTTGTTGTCTATCTGCACATTTTAAATAAACTGAAATGAAATTAATTTAAGTTGGATTGGAAGAAGCTTCTAAAAAGGAAATTTTGGAGAAATGGCAGCTGTTCATTCAGATTTCCAGTCAATTTAAACAGGGAGGGGGATACACGTAAAACACACTAAAAGTATTGCAGAAAAGTTGCTTTGTTTTAGAGTCCAATTCTACCTGTTGTGAAAAATGCTCTCATCCTAAAGCAAAATAAAAATATTGATCGATCAAGATAGAAAACCTTCCTAAGGGTCATGTTTATATAGAATTAATGATCGAAGGATTTGACATTCCAATACATCTGACAGGAAATCAGAGCTTTTCCTCTCAAACATTAGGTTATTTATTTTGAATGGATGTTGTAGAAAGAAATGTTTAGTTGATGTTGCTTTTGCTTCTGCATTTTGAGGTATTTGACGGCCTGTCTTGTGGAAGAGAAAAGAAGATATGCTGTAATTCTTTTTTCTTTGGTTTTATTTGTAAAGATACTTCTGTTGCACAATTTGGAGGAATTTAGTATTTTAGTGGATTTTCAGTGACACTGTGTAACTATGCGCGGTTTTTGAGAAATCATTGTTTTATTTAAGCAGAAGTTTTGTGATAAGCTTATTTTTTCCATTATCAAGCAGGTAGAAAATGAATGATTTGCTGCTACTCATAGTTTTTCAGAAAAATTGGGTTGAGCTAAAATGAGAATTGTCAGGTGAAAGCTTTATGAAACCGCTGTTCATAAATTTGATTTAGATTAAATGTTAAAATGACTGTCTGCAGTATTCTTTTATAAAGTTCCTGTCATCTGAGTTAAGTGGCTCATATTTAGCCTTCACTGGCTTTGATCATCCATAGATCATGCACTTGCTGTGTTTTGTCAGATCATGAGACATGCTTATTTGAACAATAGGCTCTTCTTTTACCCTACTGCTACAAATGGGTCTTCGAGGTGTATGAGCTGAAGCTGCAGGACGTTCTTTATTCCCTGAGGAGAGTTCAGTCTAGGATAGAAATCTCCAACAAGAGAAGTGATTGTGAAGAAGGTTCCGATGCAGAAGTTAAAGTTCTCTACTGCACTATCTGCAGAGTGGGTCAGGGTGGTGGGGGTCCTGATCCTTGCTGCAGGGATCTGTGTGCGAGCATAGTGTCATGTGGGAGTCATCAGATTTCAGCAAAAATCTTATTTTTATCCCTTTGTCGTTCCTCACCAGCTAAAATTCTGCCTGTATGTCTTTGTGTGGGGACTGATTATCCTCAAAACGGTCTAGCGAAGTTCTTCTCGTTATGTTTTCACGTTCTGCAGCTTTGTCTTCTAAATGCTTTCAGAACGTTCACGAATAATCAACGTCAGTAGTGTAAACAGCTTCTTGTGCTGTTGTTATTTGGGACTGAGATGCCCCATCAACAGAGGGGCAGCATGAATAGTTTTATTTGTGGTAGAGATTAGCACATAAAAGCTGAAGTAATTAATTCAATAGGATTTATGCACCACAACTATTATCTCAATCAAATATGAAAATTGAATAGATTGTATTTGTAATTTGGGTTGCATGATATTAGAAAAACGGGCTGAATTATTGTTAAATATTGTGATTTACTGATTCTGATTATTTTTCTTTATTTTCCATCAACATGATACTCCTATCAATCTTTATTAGTTTAGCATATGAATTATAATAATCTAGATCAGATCTGAACATCTCAGAGAGTCAGACATCTAACTTGACAAATATACTCTTGGAGGGCCAAGTATTGCTTAGCAAGCATTTGCAAAATTGGTATTGTGCAAATTGTTAATGTGATGATTAATGCAACTGGACATATTGATTATCTCTATATGTCATTGAAACCCTTTATGCTTTAGGGAAATATTAGAAAGTACATGAATCAGCCTGTTTGGTATATGTGCCTACGACTTTTACGCTCTTTTCCACACACACCACAAATAACACGAATTGCCAAGAATTGTTAAATTTTGAAATTTGTGAGGATTCTTGGAATTTTACAAATTTTCTTGCCCAGTTTGTGACGTCCTAAGATTCAGTTACGACACAGGTATGATAGATAAAGATAAATTCGGCTTGATTTGTACAAATATTGTCAGGAATTCAGTACGATTAACAAGAATCTGTTAAGAATACTGCACAAATTTTAGGAATCCACTAGGAATCAGTTATTGACATGCTTAATGCATCTAAGAACGAGGTACAATTAAATTAGAATTTGTCGCAATTCAGTTTGTGGGATTTCCCATCAAAATATAATAAAAATGTCCTCACCCCTGCTTGAGCATCAGTTCCAAAATGGATGTTCAACGTAGAGCAGCTGTAGTATGGGCCCTGTAACTGGAGTATCAACATCTGCTGCCGATAGCTAGAAGAAGACTGCTTCAAAGAGGAAGGAAAAGAGCCCCCTGGTGGGAATGCCTACGAATCAATTAGGAATCGATTCCAATAACTAAGAATGAACTGCGAATTTGTTAAGAATTATCTGGAGCTCGAAATGTTTACCACAAATTCCAGGTGGCTCAAGAATTGCAAGAACTGACTGAGAATGAAATATGAATGAGTTACAAATTGAGGAACTTATTAAAATTCACCTAAAAATCCTGTGATTTAACAATTCTTGGCGATTTGTGTTATGCGTGTTCTGTGTGGAATAGTAGCCTTACAGAGATAGTGATGTAATATGGTGGTATTTACGGTCAGATGTTTCCGTACACTTATCATTGGCAAATTAGTGATCATTCGGATCATCTATTGAAAGATGGGTCAATGCTAAGAAATAAACCAGTTTACATGAACTCTACCTTTACTAACAAATAGAGTGGTCAAATATCGAACCAGAAATATACCAGAAGCTACCTGGCTGCAAAAAGCATGGGTTTGAGGTACAAGGTGCCATGTGGCATTTAACCAAACCTCAGTGGAGCTGTATGCCTATATTTGAACAAATGTTGCTTTCAAAGTGTATTAAAGTATGTTCTAGGAGTGTCCCATTAATCAAAGTTATCATTTAATTTCAAATTTGGCTTCAAAAGACCAAAAATAGTGTAATTGTAAAAGAAAATAGTTCTTATTACATTTTTATTTGGCCACTCTCCTTTGCAGACATACTCATCTCCCCTCTGATGTGTGGTTTGGTCTTTTCTCTGGCTGAACCACTGTTGCTAACTTAGAGACTTTATTTCTGTATTTGGTTACTTTTCAGATCCTTCTAGTAAATTTAAAAAAGCTATCAGCAACATTGTTTTCTTGTTACTGGAAGGTTTTGGAGATCCCCAAATTCCTGCATTGTTCTAACTTTTCTCAACGAGCAGCTGGTTGCTGCCATGACCCCATTTACCATATTGCCCATGTTACCACTTGAATAAAATGTAGTAATTCATGCCTGTGACTACAAGATTACAGCAGCCTCTTTTTTGGTAACATGAAGCAGAGCTTCTACAGTCATGTAGTTTAAATTAATTGATGTGTACAAGCGGTTGAAATAAAAACTGCACATTTCTATCCTTGTACTGTCAGCAGAAGCCCAACACGACTGCAGTCAACTAGTCCAAATCTGGGCTAATATTATGAGGTCAGTCATTGATGGAGCTGAAACAGGCCATGCACGCTTTTGTGGCGTTCCAGTTATTTAAGAGGCTTACTGTTTTTCTTTCCTACAGCTCTGGGTAAGTTTTGGGGCTAAATTTGATTTGCCTTTTTCATGTCCAGGATTTTCTCTCAAGATTATAATCTGTATGATTTCATCCTTTTTAAATTATTAGCACATACATTTGAGTGTAGAGTTGGGCTATTTCTGAAAATAAAAGAAAAGGCTGGATTTTCAAGATTTGGCAGACCTCAGGGTGTTGGATTGTTTTTATTTTTAGTTTAGAAAGATGTTTCTTTCAGCCCAAAAAACAACATAAAAAAATTTTTTCATAATATTTCTTTTCACTTTTTCTCTTTCATGATTGTGGTTTTCTATCGTCTCTCAGGGCCAACCTTGTCAGCACTCCTCTCGCTCACTAAAGGCGGTAACCTAGGCAACAGCAGAGGATAGATAGACCGAAGATCCATCCTGTATTCACAAACTTTATTCTCTAATCTGGTCAGGGTTCTCTGTGTGTGAATTTGATTGCCTGGGCGTAATCTTTCTGTCCTTTTGTCAAACCCAACCTCATTTTACTCCTGAGAAGGATACATTTCATTCAGAGCATGCAGTCTTATCTGTTCTCTGTATATGATTGTTTTTTTACTTTCTTCCTTCTGCCTCTTGTTTTTTCTTCAGTTTCTGTCTTGATTGCTATCATCACACTAAATAGTTTGTTTTTAACCTTTGCATTCATACATTAACACGTCTATAGTCTGACAGAGTAAATGTGAAAATGACAAGCGCTTCGCTTCCTTTCTTCCTGCCCATTTATGCATGGTAATGATGCATTTTATGTGTACGACAGAAGCTTCAGATGGGTGTTCTGGTCCCCTCATCTCTATCAGCTCAGTGTGTACTGTGTGTCTCTGGCTGCAGTGAAGTGAGCCCCTAATTTTTTGACATCTGTTCAACCTAAAGACAAAAAACAAGATTTGTTTTGTCACAACTGAGTTCTTATCTGACAAGATCACTTTTAAAGAGACACATAATTAATGGCACATGTTGCATTTGTGCATAGTTAATTATGCTCGCAGTCTGCTTTAGGTGGATAAACATATTGCACAACAGTAACTGTAACAGCTTTCATCTGCTGAAACTATAAGTTTGTGAATTTGTTGCTGATTACAGAAATTGTGCAGCTTGCATTACAGATGTTTTCTTACACTAGGCATGTGCAGGCTTCACAGTGTTCTCTGGGATCTTAGCGGTGTTGTTGGAGTTGTGTATAAAAAGATGCTAATTTAAACCATTAAAAAGATTTATTATTTATAGAACACTGATGGTTTTTCTGATAAGATGAGGCTAAAGCCCTGTTTACAGGACAACGTTTTCTGGTGGTCTACACGACAACGGCGCACGTTTTCTCTAAAAACGGCACAATAGGAGAATGGGTTCCGGAGTACAATGGTTTGAAAACATCCCGGTCGTGCAGACAGGAAAAATGTTATGTTTCTAATGGGGATGCCCTGGCTCATGCACAGTATGATCGAAATCAGCAGTAATTAAAGCGTTTGCACATAACATAGCGGCTGTCGACCAGTTAAAAACCCACAGAAGACGAAGATGTCAACAATAACAATGTTGGATTGCAGAGTCCGTATTTGTGCTGCTGACTCTTTTGAATCTAACATCGGTTCTCCAACAAAGTGCTCATTTTCTCCCTGAAACATCCTGCTTCCCCATAAGCCTGACGTTTTGCGCATGTTGTTAAGTTTCAAAGTACATACCACCAACTAGTTTCATGGCGGGGGAATTAAACCATTTTCACGTCTCTACTGTTGTGTGAACGGAAATTGTAGTCAAAAAGTTGTCATGTAGATGTGTTAACAGAAATGTAACAAAAGTCCCATTTTCCATGGATCGTTGTGGTGTAAACGAGGCCTACATTTTTGAGAGCTATAGGTCTAATACAACGCCAATTAAATTTATTGGAACTCATGGTAAAAAGAATGTGCAAAAAACTTCAAAATAAAATCAAATGTAGGAAAATCTGACCTTTAATTTGAGTCCACTTATTCTGTCTGGAAAAAAAAAATTCATGTCATGTTAACGATATTACCAGTCGCACAATTATTGGTAATCCGAACAAACCCTTTAAAATAAATGTATTCAAAGCACTTTGTTTTTCTTAGGTTTATTAACATTTCTAGGAACTTCTAGTGAGTATTTCATGACTTTTGATTTCTCTGGGTTTTTATAAATGAAATTAACCAGAGACACTTCTTTTAGCAACTGGCAACTTTGCAGAGGACAGACCCATATTTATGTTGCTGCTATGCACAGTCATGGTAATGTGAAAGAAATCTCCAAAGCTCAGTGTTAAGGAAATGTTAGAGTGGCATCTTGGAGTCACCAAGTTTCAAAGTAACTGTTAGACATGCTGAGCAATTCTTAATGAAGCATGTCCGGTGAAATCCTTACCTGTCCAACCATAAACATGTGGAATTTGCTTAACTGGAATTGCGTGGAAAAAAATGATGAAGTACAGTTGAGGCCAAATTCAGTGGAGGATCTGTGATCCTGTGGGCTTCTTTCTCTTCCAAAGGCCCTCGGAACATTCTTACATAATGATCTCTTTAAAATTAGATTTTGGACAAAGATTTGGTAGACTCTACCATAGAGTCTTCTTTGGGTCATTCTGGAGGACAATGTTCCAAAACAAATAAATAAATCAACATAGAAGTGGACTACGAGACGCAGGTTCAACCTTATCCTGTGGCCATCTCAGCCCCCAGACCTAAGTCCTTGAGAAAACCAGTGAGGTGAGCTGAAGAGACGAGAGCATTCAAGATGACCCAGGACTCTGGATAACCTTCCAAGATGGTGCGAAGAAGAGATTTTTTCAGTGGAAAATACTGCTATTTGAATAAAAGATTCAATTTGAAACTTTTTACTCATGTTCACTTGGGTGACCAATTAATGTGGCCAGCACTGTATATACACTGTAATTTGAAATACACTCTGAACCTCACAGGAATCAGGTGTAGAGATGCTAAAGCAGGAGAAAAATGGTCTCTCTCAGCAGTGTCTGAATAAGTTGCAACTAATTAATTTAGTAAATTCAAATTGTTTCTTCTTTCAGTGTTGGTTTTAGATAGAGTAAGTTTCACTCAAGTTTTACTGTCAAAAAGAAAAAAGTATAAAAAAGAGGAAAGAGAAGAGAGAAAAGATGAGTCTTCAAATGTTGAAGAGAGAGAGATGGAAAAATGGTTGTTGAGAATTAAAAATATATTGTGCCTAGAGTGAAGCATGAGACAAACTTATGATGACCCTGTGATCTTTAAGAACACACAAAACTTTCTCTAAGTCATGACAAGAAAGGAAGGAAAACATAAAAATAGCTTGAAACAAAAACATAAAAGTCCATATTTTCTTATCGATGTAACTATAAAACATCAATTTTAGCCATTTAATTGATATGTAATGATGACTGCTACCTATCATTTAAGATGAACTACTATCAGATTCAGTCAACAGAAGTGGTGTAATTATATTTAAGTGTGAGTCTCTTAATTTCTGCTATGTGAGCTGAAGAGAAGGGAGCACAGGAGTGAAGTCACATGTTGCAATTATTCGGCATAATGCAAGCTAAATGAAGCATGTAGAGTAAAACATGTGCCAACCCTGCTGCATTAAGACTGTTTGTGAGATAGGCGATTCGTCAGGAAAGTTGTGTCTCCACTGTAATCTATTTTTGTTGTGTTTTCTTTTATTTATGTTTGTACTTTTCTGAATTAAATGCCATGCCTTGCAAAACTATTCTTTTCCCTTAAACACATTTTGTCAGGGAGAAACCACAAACATTTATCTTCTTGGGTTTTATGTGACATACCAACTGTGATATCCTTGTGGAGTGAAAGAAAAATAATACATGGTTTATGAAATATTTTACAGAATAGAAATTGGAGGTGATGAAAATCTGCTCCACAACATGATGCTGCCACCGCCATGTTTCACGGTGGAGATGTTGTGTCCAGGGTGATGCACAGCGTTAGTTTCCCGCCACAGACCTGCCAGACAGTTCAATTTTAGTTTCATCTGACCAGAGCCACTTCTTGCACGGATTTGCTACGTCTTCATCACAAGACGTTTGAAGCAGGGCTCCTTGGTCTTCGTGATACTGTTCGTTCACTAAGTTCTCTAAGAAACCTCTGAGGCCTTCATAGAACCGCTGAGAGGAAATTATATACAGGTAAACTTTCTCTACTAATTAGGTGTGCATTTGCAGCTAAATGGTTGCGCTGGATTTTATTTAGGGGTATGAGAGTGAAAAGAGGCTAAATACAAATGCACACCAAATGGCTTAGATTTTATTTAAAAATAAAGAAAACAATATTTTATCTTCCTTCTACCTCAACATTATGTCCCACTTTGTGTTGGTTTATCGGATACAATTCCAATAAAATATGCTGAAGCTTGTGACAGTTCATCAACAGGTAGTAATACATTTACAGATTACTTCAGTGCCACTGGTCTAGAATTTTGAGGTCAGGTTAAGATCACAAGCAAAATTACATCCATAAGGACTTTAAAACTTATAGTAGTGAATAGAGTTAATGTATCCCCATGCACCACTGCACTTTGAGCAGAGTAGTTTGTCAAATTACCCCTGGTTACACGCGATGACCCGAAGCCAAACCTCCTCTTCCACGGCTCACCTGAGGGTCCCTATAGTTATACAGGACCCCTTGGCTTTTGTCTCCACGGTGGTCCTTCTTTGTCTTTTCACATCTGTCCATTCTCTCCTGTCAGTTTTCTTCTGTTAAACATTTGGTTAGCGTGAGAGACAAGCATTATAGCAAGAAACGGCAGCTAAAGCAGGTAAGCAATGTTCAAAACCTGTAGTAATTTCTCTTGGGGTTTACTGAACGTTTTGTATTGTGGATCAATCAGCATATTTTTTCTCAGGTGACTGGTTAGACCTGAGCAGTGTAAGAGAATCAAGTCCATTTCAACAATTTGTTGTGTATTTCCTCTTTAGCCCAGTCATTTGACAGTACAAGGCTAATATAGATAGTTTGAAAACTACATTTTTGACATTTAACATACTTTATATATTATATTATAAGGGGAGACAAACTTGGACCCTGAACAGAATGAACATCATCAGCTCTGTCAGAGCCGACGCAGCAGTGAAAATTTGCCCCATTGTGGTGCTGTAATGGTGTGGAACGGAGTGATGAGTAGACTGTTAGCTCCACCGGTGGATCAGCTCCTGCATGCTTCATTACCTGCGTGCGATTTTGTGTGTGTGTGTGTGTGTGTTGTTTTTGGTTCATTCACATACTTTCAACCCCAGGAGTGCAGAGTGAAACTGTGGATGACGCTGGAGGAGGTAAATGTAAGGTAACCACTTATGGACGTGTATGTTTTTTTTCCTCTCTGTTATCAGAACATAACTTTTTAGAGGAACTTGTGTTTTCAAGTGTTTGTGGCCAGAGCTAACTAATCTGTTTTGATGAGTTGAGTGCTTTTGTTCTTGTGCATGTAGGGTTCTCAGGCTGATTATTAATTGTTAGTTGCAGCTTTTTAAATGAGTTACTCATAACTTTTGTTAATATCTGCTGCGTGCAAATTGATTCAGGGAACGAAGGGAGCAGAATATATTCATTTTAACAAGCCTCATCATCTATTAATTAGTTTAGAGTGGAAGTGATGATGGTTTTAACAAGAGTGACTTTTTAGAGCCACTGTGTGGGGGGTTGGATTTGTGTTTTAACACTTTATTGCTAATCCACCACCCACTTTTAAGAGAGCCTTTCTTTTATTATGGTCCTGGTGTCCTCTGTCTCCGATCATCTTTCTCCTAGCCTTGTCCTCTCTTGTCTGGCACGCAGCTGCAGATGATGACGCAAGATGAGCAGAGTACAGGCGAAGGGAGAGAGCTTAATGTAGGGCAATTGCACGGTTTCTTTTAGCTGAAAACAAAGCAGAATGGAAGGTGTGATATTAACACTCTAGTGCTTATCTTTTTATATAGGCAGCAATAAAAATTTGATAGATTGTCATTTTTTCATTGCGCGTCATAGGATGTGCTCCATATGGACTTTGTTGTTGCAGAAAAAAATGGTCAGAAAACATCTCTGCAGCTATATAGCCTACTGTGTAGAAACTCTCACACTTAAACTGTAAAAGTAACGCTATAGGTAGAGAAGCAGCGATCAGACTTTTTCCATGGCTGATACTGTTTTCCGTGTTTCTTTGAAGACTTACTACTCCTTCCAATTTTCTGTAACTCATGTGACTCATTTGTGGAAATTTAGTTTTAATTCACAGATTAAATTGACCAAATATTGACTTCATGTCGTATATGAAATGTGCTGTAGGTTGGTTTTTAGAAGTATTAGTTTTGAATCCAACTGAAAATAAAAGAATGACAAGATTATCCCAGTTTATGCACCAAAGCATCTAAGTGCATCTTAATTAATTAGAATGTCATCGAAAAGTTAATTTATTTTAGAAAATCAGTTTCAAAAAGTGAAACTCATACATTATATATATTCGTTACACACAGAGTGATATATTTCAAGCATTTATTTACTTGTAATTTTGATGGTAATAGCTGAAAGTAGGAATATTACATTAAACCAATAAAGAAAGGATTTTTCATACAAAAATGCAATGATATGCCCTACACAGTCATAGTGAAGACTGCTGAATTCCCAGTAAACAATCATTAACACCCCCAGAGGTCACTGCTAAAGAAGCTGACTTTTTACAGAGTGCTGTATCCAAGCATATCAGTTAAGTGGAAGAAAAAAATATGGTAGAAAAAGGTGCAGTAATAATGAGAGGATATCTGTTTATCAGGAAATTTAAGAGCCCTTTATGCTTCTCTCTACCAATAAGTTAATGGAGATGATTATTAAATTTTTCAGCAGGACTTGTCACCTGCCCACACTGCCACAAGTTACAATACCTGGTTTGAGAACCATTTTATTATTGTATTTTCAAGAGGAAGATGAAAGACACCAGACCCAACAAAGGCTGCTGTTGAAGTAACTCAGGCTTCCATAATGCCTCAGCAGTACCACAGACTGATGGCTTCCATGCCATGCAGCATGGATGCAGTAATTTGTGTAAAAGGAGTCCTCAAGTATTGAGGCCAACTACTGTACAGTACATTGACACATTTTTCGCAAGGCCAACATTCCTGTATAAGAAATATATACAATATATACAATTATAATTTTCTTAGAAACTGAATATTGGATTTTTATTAGCTATAAGGCACAATCACAAAAAATGACAGAAAAATCTTGATATGTGTCAGTCCGTGTGTGAGGTATCTATAAATTAAACATTTCACTGCTATTCTAATGAACTAAGATTCACCTAAGCATCTCTGAGCATTTCGTCTGAAATTTAAGAAATTTCTAGCAAAAAATTTTATTAGAGAATGTACTGTTTGTCAAGTGTTTATGTCCTTTAAAGGTAAATTTTCAGTTCTGAACCAGGAGAAAAAGATAAATATTATGATTTTTGTTTTTTATATTTAACCTACCAATCACTTAGGGTTGATGAGACTTTGACTACTGGTGCGTCACTATCCGAAGGTGTTTTCAGACCCTCTAATCCAAGAGGAAATCCTGTAGAGATCAACAATAAAATCAGAAAGAAGTTTCTGGCATGAACAGCAGGTAAATAAGCGAGGAAATGTGGTGCACAACATGGAGACACACCATTTGGTCCGAACAGAAGTGTGTGCCGAGGAGAGTGACGTTTCCCATTCTGCTAACTGACTCACTTGGATCAGAGAGATTTTGCAGACCAGGCGTCAGAAGAACTGGTGGGTGCGCTGATGAAAGAGCATCGCCGAGCCGCTGTGTCTTTCCAATCAGACTCTTCTGGCACCCAGTTGTCATAGTGACGGAGGGCAGCAAGAAGAACCCGCTCACTGCGCCACCTGATTGTGAGTGCGAGAGCGAGAGAGCCAGACAGAGGGCAGAAAGGAAGCGACACAGAGTAGTGCTGCAGCAGCGATGGAGAGTCGGGCTCTTTTTTTGCTGTGATCATTGTTTTCATCGTCGTGGGGACCAGACTCTCTGCCGCTCTTCGTCTCTTTGCCTCACCCAGCCAGCTTGCCTGCTTGTGCTTTTAAAGGGGAAGATGCTGATGCACAGTGGCATGTGTGTCAGGTGTGTATGAGATGGAAATCTATGTGTGCTGATTCCCATGAGCACACAGTGAGACTTGATGCTGCTGGGGGACACACAGCAGGCCTGAGCAGGGGCCCTACATGCCATGGTAAATACCATTAAAGGTAAACCTAACCTGGAGTTTGCTACCTGAGTTTTGTCACTGGGTAAACATGTTTAGAATTGTTTTAGTGAGTTCATGTCATTGTGAAGCTGAAACATTCATGATTTTCTTTTTAAATTCAACTCATCTGAGGATACACTAAGTTACTTGATTGCAGATGTAGCCATCCTAATTTAGCCATCTCTGTGTGATCTCCCGTCTCCCTCTGCAGTCTGCTCGCGCATGCTTTGGTAAGGGAGAGTTTGTCTTATTGTCCTCTCATCCTGCAGACTGTGTTTTCTCTCAGGTTTCCGACTGTGCATAAACAATAACCACGTGAAACCTTGTGCCTGGGAGTATTTTTGCTTGCCTCGCTAGTGTTTATAAGTGTGTGAGAGTTTGTTTTTGTTTTTTTTGTCCGGGAGGAGTAACACTTAAATTCCAACAAGGGAGGCAGTGAAATGGAGAGATGCAGTGATTAAAAAAATGAACAAAGTCATTGGGTACTATTTCAAAGGCTGAGTTAAAGTCCAAGCTAATGAATTGGTTGTAGACTTTCTAACTTGAAAAATTGTTACAGTGTTTAAGGACAGATCTAAAAACAGTCCAAAATGCACTTATCTCTGGTTCGATCTCTTCTTATGGTGTTTTCAGACCAACATAAGTTGTTTCCTCTTTATTTCTTTTCTTCCGTTCTTCTGCCTGTGCTGAACAGTAAAATGAGTGTCTGCTTGAGGCATAAAACTGAATCACAGTGATTTAGAAACCGTAAGGATGCCACATTCATAATGATAACAAGAAGCCAGATTCAGCAAATATGTATTTTTTAGCATTGGACGTTTCTATTTAATACACAATGTTTTAGTTTAGTTTATTGATCTGTTTCAAGTTTAATTTACTTAGTTAGATACACAGTGGTTCATAATAGGCATGGGTGGCTTTGAAAATGTCATGAGAACCTTGAGGGGAATGTTATGGTTTCATCCCGCTTACGGATAAGGTGTTTCCTGGTTTTAATGGCTGACATGATAACATTTTCTATGATTATTGTTATTGCCTTAAAATGAAAGTAGCATTAAAACCTTGCTTGAGTACCATGATGTCAATAACTCTGAGTAACATGCACATTTCAACCACCAAAGATCATTAAGTGTTTAATGTAGCTGTACTTTGGGCTATATGACAGATCTTTTTATAATTTTTGTTCCTCTCAACATGCAAGAGGGTTTAACACAAATCGTCCTTAACGTTTAGCCCCCACTTAGCCCAGCAGCCTAATAATTTTAATATTTATGTATGCACAAAAGCTGATTAATGAAAATCAGCCAAAGCTCAAAGAAAACCTTTGGAAAGCCTGTAGTACTAATGATCATCACAACTGTTTTTTTATAATGTTTTTTGCAGCACTAGTGGCCTTTATTTTTCTGAAAGTGAGCTGACAGGGGTGCGGAGAGAGGGGGTAGACATGCAGTAAAAGTCAACGGGCTGGGATTCGAACCCATGACAGGCTGCAATGAGGACTTAAGGTCTACCTCTACCTCTGCACCACCTTTGCACCCTGATCATGACCACTTGAAATAATTACAAGTATTTCATGCTCCTCGGAAAGGAAAACAAAGAAGTGAGGACTGACTCAAGACTTTTAAACAATGTTGATCTTGTTGAGAATAATACAGGTGAAGGACCATTATAAATCACAGTGTATGTTGGAAAATAATCATTTTCATACACCATGGGATTGCAAAGAGAAGTCAGCGATGACCAAAGACTGCATAAAATAAATTTGTTATTTACACCGTTCCTTAATAAGTAAAGAAATACTTTAGTTTTATTTCTCCTTATACAAATATTTATTCAGTCTTTATTATCGCTTACAGTAAAATCACAAATACTGTTGACTTCTTGTTAATAAGGTTAGTTTTCCAACAGTTAAAATAAAAAAACGTACACCTATGGCCAGCTCTGGCCATAGATGTAAGTAAACTAAAGAAACATTGGACAAGCAACTGCAAACAGGACCTATACATAATATTGTGGCAAAACAAAGCAAATTATGGCACAAAAGGTTGACTAATAACATCTCTTTATCATATTAACTACTGTGCGGCAGATTTATGCACTCAAGCTAAAGACTTGAAATGTAATAGCAGTGGTCCGTATTTGTGTGCAAATACAGGTCCTTCTCAAAATATTAGCATATTGTGATAAAGTTAATTATTTTCCATAATGTCATGATGAAAATTTAACATTCATATATTTTAGATTCATTGCACACTAACTGAAATATTTCAGGTCTTTTATTGTCTTAATACGGAGGATTTTGGCATACAGCTCATGAAAACCCAAAATTCCTATCTCACAAAATTAGCATATCATTAAAAGGGTCTCTAAACGAGCTATGAACCTAATCATCTGAATCAATGAGTTAACTCTAAACACCTGCAAAAGATTCCTGAGGCCTTTAAAACTCCCAGCCTGGTTCATCACTCAAAACCCCAATCATGGGTAAGACTGCCGACCTGACTGCTGACCAGAAGGCCACTATTGACACCCTCAAGCAAGAGGGTAAGACACAGAAAGAAATTTCTGAACGAATAGGCTGTTCCCAGAGTGCTGTATCAAGGCATCTCAGTGGGAAGTCTGTGGGAAGGAAAAAGTGTGACAGAAAACGCTGCACAACGAGAAGAGGTGACCGGACCCTGAGGAAGATTGTGGAGAAGGGCCGATTCCAGACCTTGGGGGACCTGCGGAAGCAGTGGACTGAGTCTGGAGTAGAAACATCCAGAGCCACCGTGCACAGGCGTGTGCAGGAAATGGGCTACAGGTGCCGCATTCCCCAGACCTGGGCTACAGAGAAGCAGCACTGGACTGTTGCTCAGTGGTCCAAAGTACTTTTTTCGGATGAAAGCAAATTCTGCATGTCATTCGGAAATCAAGGTGCCAGAGTCTGGAGGAAGACTGGGGAGAAGGAAATGCCAGAAGTCCAGTGTCAAGTACCCATAGTCAGTGATGGTCTGGGGTGCCGTGTCAGCTGCTGGTGTTGGTCCACTGTGTTTTATCAAGGGCAGGGTCAATGCAGCTAGCTATCAGGAGATTTTGGAGCACTACATGCTTCCATCTGCTGAAAAGTTTTATGGAGATGAAGATTTCATTTTTCAGCACGACCTGGCACCTGCTCACAGTGCCAAAACCACTGGTAAATGGTTTACTGACCATGGTATCACTGTGCTCAATTGGCCTGCCAACTCTCCTGACCTGAACCCCATAGAGAATCTGTGGGATATTGTGAAGAGAACATTGAGAGACTCAAGACCCAACACTCTGGATGAGCTAAAGGCCGCTATCGAAGCATCCTGGGCCTCCATAAGACCTCAGCAGTGCCACAGGCTGATTGCCTCCATGCCACGCCGCATTGAAGCAGTCATTTCTGCAAAAGGATTCCCGACCAAGTATTGAGTGCATAACTGTACATGATTATTTGAAGGTTGACGTTGTTTGTATTAAAAACACTTTTCTTTTATTGGTCGGATGAAATATGCTAATTTTGTGAGATAGGAATTTTGGGTTTTCATGAGCTGTATGCCAAAATCATCCGTATTAAGACAATAAAAGACCTGAAATATTTCAGTTAGTGTGCAATGAATCTAAAATATATGAATGTTAAATTTTCATCATTACATTATAGAAAATAATTAACTTTATCACAATATGCTAATTTTTTGAGAAGGACCTGTACATGAAGACTGAGCAATCGCTGCTTTTGCAGAAATTATTACCCCACTGTGTCTTGAAACTCTCTCATATACTGTCAAGGCTATGGTGATTTAATTGAGTTCGTATGCTAATGTTTTAATCAAGAAAGCAGTCAATAACTTATCACCCACTGTGTTCAGGGTTTAGAACCACAGCCAGCCACAGGCCTCCTGGGTCTCTGATGTCTTCGCTGTCTGTTGTGCTTATCTTGGAGCAAGACGATCCCTGCTTGAATTTTCTCTTCCTGTTCAGCTACCCGAGACAATGGCATCATAACATCTTTATCTCTCTGATTTTACAGGAAGAATGCAAGCAGATTATGGCACGACAGAAGTCTAATAGCCAGTCAGACTCTCACGACGATGATGTTTCTCCTCCACCTCCGAACCCAGTTGTCAAGGCCCGTCGCCGCAGGGGAGGAGTCAGCGCGGAAGTGTACACCGAGGAGGATGCTGTCAGCTACGTACGCAAGGTCAGATTACACAGCAGTTCACAACCCAAAACCAAAAAAAATTACAGTGGGTTAAGAAACTGTTAAATTTATGAAAGCAGTTGTTGAACAGAGTTGGACACATGAGTTTATTTAGACCATCATAAACAGATGGTAAATATTCTGCTTAGCAAATCTGCAGGAACATTGCTGAGACTGTATCAGATTTCACAATCACTTTTCTTTTTGTAACTGTTTCCATTTGCTTAATATTGTCAACACTTATTTAACAATGCAACTACAGTGTACCTCTTTTGCAAGGCACTTTAAAGCCACAAACTTTAATGGATTTATTTTGATTAAATGTGATTCTCCTTATTTTATTAACCAACACAAACGCTTAATTGATGATTGTGAGCGTTTTTTTTAATTTTTTATGTATAGAAATTTGAAAAGCCCTGATGAGTCAATTCTTTGTAGAGCTACCATTTGCTGTAGTTACAGCTGCAGATCTTTTAGGTTATGTCTCTACCAGCTTTACACATCTAGAGACTGAAATTTGTACCCAATTTTCTGGTTTTCCCACTGATTCTCAATTGGAGTTTAGTATGGACTTTGAATGTGCCATTCTAATAGAATAGGCATGCATTGATTTCAACCATTCCTTTGAAAATATGTTTGAGGTTGTTGAACTAACCCAGTCTCAAGTCCTTTGGAGCTGTTAACATGTTGTTTTCCAAGCATGCCTTGTGTGCCTTGTCTTAGCTCCATCCATCTTCCTATCAGCTCTGACATTCTTATTGATAAGTGCTGAGTTAAAGCATCCCCACATCAAGATGTTGCCACCACTATCTCATGGTCGGTATGGTGTGTTAAGGGTGATGTCCAGTTTCCGTCATACGATACAGATGCAAGCAGCACTTTTATTTTAATTTGTAAAAAAATAATTAAAACCATTTTTTTCCCACTTGACACTTATGTGTTTGTTCACATTGGTCTATCACAATAAAAACATACTGAGATGTTTGTGATTATAGCTTGACAAAATGTAAAAATGTTCAAAAGGTAATTTTAAAATTGTTTATAAATATGAAAATCATATATACAATTACAAATACATGAGAGACCGTTGCAAAGAGGATTGAGAGGTGGTCGAAAGCCTCAACGACCCAATCTACAGATGCTTAAACTGGCTCTAGGGACGTAGAATGTTATCTCGCTGTGGGGGAAGGAACCCGAGTTTGTGTGGGACATTGAGATATATCGGCTCACCTCCACGCACAGCGTGGGCTCTGTTACCCACATCCTTGAGAGAGGTTGGACTCCCTTCTACTCTGGAGTGGTCCGCGGGGAGAGACGGCGGGCTGGGGTGGGTTTGTTTGTTGGGGTTTACCCCAGTGAATAGGGTAAACCCCAAGAGGGTCAAATCTCTGCACCTTCGGGTTGGGGAGAGGTCTCTGAATGTTGTTTCAGTTTACGGGCCAAGCAGGGGTGCTGAGTACCCGGACTTCTTGGCGTCCCTGTCAGAGGTGCTGGATGGTGCCCATCTTGGGGACTCGGTCATTCTGCTGGAGGACTTCAACGCCCATGTGGGAAATGACAGCGACACCTAGAGGGGTTTGATTGGGAGGAATGGCCTCCCTGATCTGAACTTTGTGTCTCGTTATTTGAGTTTTGTGTCAGTCATGGATTGTCCATAATTAACACCATGTACAAACATAAGGGTGTTCATCAGAGTACTTGGCACCAGGACACCCTAGGCTGAAGGTTGATGATCAACTTTGCAGTTGTGTCTTTGAACCTTCAGCCGCATATCTTGCACTCTTGGGTGAGGAGAGGAGCTGAGCTGTCCACCGATCATTACCTGGTGGAGAGTTGGATCAGTTGGAAGCCAGAAAGACATGGAAGGAGTCTGCTGGGAATGTCTGGCAGAGCCCTCGGTCAGGGACGTATTCAACTCCCACCTCCGTGAGAGCTCCGCGTATCCCAAGGGAGGCTAGGGACATTACCCATGTTCTCCACCTCTATTGTTGATGCTGCTGCCTGAAGCTGTGACCGTAAGGTCTGCGGTGCTTGTCGTGGCGGCAATCTCTTTCTTTCTGCTCTCGGTGGAGGAGGACGCTTTTTCTCTGTCTCCCACCCCCTCCCATATCTGCCCTGCTTCAGCTCTGTGTCTTGTCTTTGCAGCCTCTTTTTGCAAATATTCCAAATTCTTAGTTATGGATTTGGTCAGCTGGTCTCTCAATGCAATTGATAAAATTTTCTCGAGGAGAAGACAGGGTGAAGGAGAGCCCAACTTGTCCGGACTGGACGTTTTTCTCTGGATACACAATGGACTCCTGGCAGAAGTGGCGGATTGTGTGTTTGTCGATAATGTCAGTCGAGGATGTGGAAGATGTGTATATAATTGGATGTTTATATCAGGATTTCTGCTTTTTGGAGTCAGCGGTTACCTGGCATATCGAGAAATTAGGAGAATGTCAGCAGCTGTTCTGGCAATTGTAAGGCTGCCTGGCATGTATGATGGGATCTTCAGGGCGATCAGCACTCAGACTGAGATGTTACGTGAGCTGAATCGCAGACTGGATGTGATCCTTACACAGGATCGCAGGCAGGTTGCGGTTCCTGGACTCAGGGGTGAAATGGGATAAATCTTGGAGAAAGTTGTTCGCTCGGATCTGGCGAAAGACCAGGAATTTGGCTGTTTGGATTCGCCTTTGAGAAGCACCAGCGAGACTCTCAAGGCTGACAGAAAATTAAGAGTCAGCCTAACCCAAATAATTATTGTTTTTCTGAATCTGGCTCCCCTGCATGGCCTTGATGGCTGGCTATCTTCAACTTCTTTTGGAAGTTATGTAAACATGACGCTCTGCTCCCTCTGCCCCCTCCCTTCCCTGAGGACATCTGTGGACCTGCTCAGAACTTTGTGGCCGGTTGATGAACATTCCAACGTACCATCAAGGACAATGGCCTCTGTGACAGAGCTTCATGGACTTACTTGCACACACTCACTTGCACACACACACATGCTCAAGATAAACATATGCAACCCCTCACACCACCTTCACTGTTCCCGGCATGATGTTGTTTTGTAAACTTGTTGCTTCTTTGTGCTGAGGTTTTTTGCAATCTCAAACTGAATCCTGCTAAGGATAAAGTGTGAAATATGATTTTTTCCCTCCACTTTCCTAATGTGGCCTCTTTTCTCATCTAGCAAGAGCAGCGCCTGTGAGTGGGCAGCAAAGCCTCGGTGACCCGTCCCCCCCTTGTCTTGTGTCATGATGTCTATTGTACTGGGTTGTACTGGAATTCTAATTTTCCCTCAGGGATCAATAAAGTATCTTTGAATTGAATTGAATCCCCAAACCCGGTGGTGGACACCTGCAGTGAGGGATGCCATCAAACGGAAGAGTTCTATGAGTTCTAGTTGTCTTGTAGGACTTCTGAGGCAGCTGATGGGTACCGTGATGCCCAGCGTGCTGCTGTCCTGACGGTAGTAGAGGCAAAAACTCCTGGCCTGGGATTAGTTCAGTGAGAGCAAACCATCCTCAGCCTCAGGGTAGGGAAGCAATGTTTTGCCAATACTGTTTACGATGAGGGTAGGGAGTTGCTGACCTTGACGTGGAACATTATGAGGTGGTGGAAAAAGTATTTTCAGGATCTCCCCAGTCCTGCCGTCACGCCTTCCCTGGTGAAAGCAGAGACTGAGGACTCGTAGTTGGACTCGTCAATCAATGGGCATGAACCTTGAAATGCAACTTTAAGCCTTTCTGAGTCTGTCCTGAGAAATATGTTGCTCAGCCAATTCTAATGGAGATTATAATAAGTTAAGGATGGCTCACAACAGCTTTGCTTGTATTTAAAGCACTGAATGAATCTGAAAAGCCTTCATGGGCATCACAGCATGGAGCTCAACCCTTACGCATTGCTGAGGCGAATGCTGCGAGTCATAAGCCACGTGCCTTTGGTTTTGCAAACTCAAAGCATGCTTTGAAAGCACACAGGGCCCCTAGATGGTAGATGTAACCACTTTTATAATCTAAAAGGACAAAGTTATTTGCAATGGAGGGTGTGTGGTTTTGTGTTTATTATGGAAGTATGATATGAAAGGGGCCTCTTGTGCGTTTCTTTGTCACAGCATGTCATAATGTCTGGCTGCCCTCAGAAATACTACTCTGGTATTGTTATTCTTATATGTAATATTTATTCTGGCTGATAAAAAAACAAATATCTGTTTTGTGCACAACAAAGAGTTAAAATATTGCCATCTATCTATTTTTTCCCCTTTCAAAACTGTGTCTTACAATTAATCCGTTTTCTTCACCCTTCACCCATCTTTTCATTATCTTTTTGAGGACTGTATGCACATCCATTTGCATGCATTTGATATTCCATCATGTTTTCCATGTCCAAGGCCTTACGATGCATATCCTTTATTCCAGCAGTCAGTGCAGAACAGTGTGACTGGGTCCAAACACAACCATGATTTTACAATGTGGGAACAAACATTAGTAAATCTCAGTGTTCTAAAGGAAATGGGTGTGCTAAAGACTTTAGATCGATGCACGAGGAATGTAACTAATATTTATATAATTCAGTTCTCCAGCATATAATATTAAAAACTATGACTAATAAGCCTGTCATGCAAACTAAATTATTTTTAAGGTAAAGTCTACAGTGGAAATTTTATTGTGAATCTTAACATAGACGCCATATCAGTGTTTTCCATGATGCTACTTTTCTCTCATTTTCACACACACACACACACACACACACACACACACACACACACACACGCACGCACGCACGCACGCACGCACGCACGCACGCACACACACACACACACACACACACACACACACACACACACACGCACGCACGCACGCACGCACGCACGCACACACACACACACACACACTTACTTATAAACATCCAACAGTGTGACTCACTCTGGACAAGTTACATCAATACACCTTTGGTGTATTTGTTTCTGTAGGATTCAACAAAATTGCCAGAAGGTACAGGGGTTGGACAGTGAAACTGAAACACCTGTCATTTTAGTGTGGGAGGTTTCATGGCTAAATTGGACCAGCCTGGTAGCCAGTCTTCATTGATTGCACATTGCACCAGTAAGAGCAGAGTGTGAAGGTTCAATTAGCAGGATAAGAGCACAGTTTTGCTCAAAATATTGAAATGCACACAACATTATGGATGACATACCAGAGTTCAAAAGAGGACAAATTGTTGGTGCACGTCTTGCTGGCGCATCTGTGACCAAGACAGCAAGTCTTTGTGATGTATCAAGAGTCACGGTATCCAGGGTAATGTCAGCATACCACCAAGAAGGACGAACCACATCCAACAGGATTAACTGTGGATGCAAGAGGAAGCTGTCTGAAAGGGATGTTCGGGTGCTAACCCGGATTGTATCCAAAAAACATAAAACCCCGGCTGCCCAAATCACGGCAGAATTAAATGTGCACCTCAACTCTCCTGTTTCCACCAGAACTGTCCGTCGGGAGCTTCACAGGGTCAATATACACGGCCGGGCTTCTATAGCCAAACCTTTGGTCACTCATGCCAATGCCAAACGTCGGTTTCATTGGTGCAAGGAGCGCAAATCTTGGGCTGTGGACAATGTGAAACATGTATTGTTCTCTGATGAGTCCACCTTTCCTGTTTTCCCCACATCCGGGAGAGTTACGGTGTGGAGAAGCCCCAAAGAAGCGTACCACCCAGACTGTTGCATGCCCAGAGTGAAGCATGGGGGGTGGATCAGTGATGGTTTGGGCTGCCATATCATGGCATTCCCTTGGCCCAATACTTGTGCTAGATGGGCACGTCACTACCAAGGACTACCGAACCATTCTTGAGGACCATGTGCATCCAATGGTTCAAACATTGTATCCTGAAGGCGGTGCCGTGTATCAGGATGACAATGCACCAATACACACAGCAAGACTGGTGAAAGATTGGTTTGATGAACATGAAAGTGAAGTTGAACATCTCCCATGGCCTGCACAGTCACCAGATCTAAATATTATTGAGCAACTTTGGGGTGTTTTGGAGGAGTGAGTCAGGAAACGTTTTCCTCCACCAGTATCACGTAGTGACCTGGCCACTATCCTGCAAGAAGAATGGCTTAAAATCCCTCTGACCACTGTGCAGGACTTGTATATGTCATTCCCAAGAAGAATTGACGCTGTATTGGCCGCAAAAGGAGGCCCTACACCATACTAATAAATTATTGTGGTCTAAAACCAGGTGTTTCAGTTTCATTGTCCAACCCCTGTATAGCCTCAATTGGAGGGAGATGGCAGTTAACACTGTGTTATCACAATTAACATTTTCATCATTGTTTTTATCAACATGCTTTTTTGCAGACAAAATCTATATGAAAAAGAAGTAAACACTCATGCAGTATGACTAGAACTATAACGAAAGTAAATTACATTTTTTTCAGTGAAAAAAAGTGATACAGAAATTAGGGAGATTAAAATGAGATGAAATCTCATTTTAGTGTGTAGATGTTATGATCCTTTGGTGTTTTGGGTTCTTTTGTGTCTTTGTTTTAATTATGTTTTGTGTTTAGGATGTGCTATATGGTCTTGCTGTATTTTTTTCATTCCTTTAAGGTTTTTTTTAACTTATTTCCCGTGTTCTGTTCCCTATGTTTTCTAGTTTATTCTCCTTAGATTGGTATTTGTCTTTTCCCATTGGTTTAGTGTTTTCTTGTATCTTGGTTTAGCTCCTATGTGGTAATTAGTTGCCTTCCTTCCAGTCTCCTCGCTTACCTTCTGCCTCAGCTGCTCCACATTATCTCTTGATTAACACACCGCCATCCCATGTCATTCTCCCCACCTCCCTCATCATGTTAGCGCTCTGGTCCTCATTGTTCTCCACTGGAACCTCCTGTTTGTTGTAGTTTTTTGCAGCTTTCTGACCCACATGCAGAAATTCTCAGTAGACAGTGGAAACATTTTAAATGGAAAACAATTTATTTACAAACAGTAATGTTAATGGAGCTTGATCTGAGGAAGGTTCCAGGGGTTTGGGAGGATGAGTCAATGAGAAGGGAAGGAGGGGAGAATGGTGAGCAGACTGTTCAAAACCAATTGTGAGGAATTGTGAGTAGACCTTAACACTTCCCATTAGTCGACCTGTTGATTTCTCCATTCCTGTTTTCTCTGTCCTTATTCCTTGGCCTGTTTTTCTTGTGCTATCCAATAAGTTCTCCATTTTTATTATCAATAAATCCTCTCTATGTTCATCCTGTGCACCTGTCTGTGCTTTGATCTGACTCCAAAACCACAACACACAGCAGTGGACAGAAAAAAAGTGGAGAAAAAACTTATATGGCACAAGGTGGAGGTCATATGTTTTCCGATCGACTCTTGCTAGATGATCTCGGACTGATGTTAAAAGATTTCACATTTTCACAAGTTCATCAACTACATTCAAGTTCATCAACTACATTCTAGCAAGATTTTGTCTTTTAAAGCTGGACTAGAAATATTAACAGATGGCTAAATCGTAACTAAAGCTGAACCGCATTTTAGTCAATAGGCTATTACTCTAAATAAATTAAAAACATGTCAAAATTAATCAGGCTGTCCTATAAGATACCTTTTTTCTAACCTCTAGTTTCTTTGGCTAAACACAATTAAATGATATTTAAAGAAGTGTGCAAAGGGTATTTTTGCATTCTAACATACAAATGTGTTGTAGTGAAATTATATGTAATTTTGCCCATATATTTGGCTGTACCAGAAACACAGTTCCAAGTGATAATAGAGTTCATTTTCTCACTGTAACGTAGTTTCATGTGTTGCTGTATTTACACGTGAACTCTCACACACAGATCAAATGAGAAGAAATATTAATACTTCCTGTTTGTCAGTAGGTCCATATTTTATTGAGGCCTTTGTAGGCCTTTGTAAATTATATTTTACATTTATACACATTACACATACATTCTTCAACCTGCACATGTATACAATACTCTGCAATATTCCTACATTTTCTGAATTGTAATTAACCTGACATGAATTGTGAGGTAACGACATTATGTATACGTCAACACACAAGCCACGTCAGTAGCAATTGAAGAGAGATTATTGCGTGTCTTTAACTTGCACAATAAGCCCATCAGAGGAAAGTTAATCAAAATCAAATTAGAACATGAAGGCACATTATTGCCTCAGTGAGACATGGCGCTGTATATCCTCCACCTTTGATGAGGTTAACACATGAAGAATCAGAGGCAAAGTTACATGTTTACAGACATCTTTTTTAATCGCTTTTCAAAAAAGGCTTCACTGTGAGACTCCATCTGCGTTTTTAATAGAACGCAACCAATTAGCTACTCTGCTCATCTGATTGAAATGGTTTTGATATAAAGAACAGACTGTCTTAAAATGTAGAGATTCCTCTCTGTCAGGGGTTTGAGATAGTGTTTGAACGGCTAAATCTACATGTCTCCTTGGTAACATCAACATGTGTTGAACTTTTTTGATGAGAAAATATAAGCAGGTAAATAACTTGTCTAAATTTTGTTTTGCTTTCTTTATAGCTGTCTTTACCCTAAATTATATTAGAGAAAAGGGGACAGACTCATAATGACAATTTTATGCCCCTTATTTCTGGCCTCATGAAAAATGTCTGGTACATAAAAAGATGGAGTTGTTCCTGAGAGGGGACATTGTGCTATCCAAACAGGAAGAGCAGCAGAGTGGAGTTTGAAAGCGTGTTCCTTTTTTACCTGCATATGCATCGAAATGATGTACACACATGCGCCAATTGATTAGATGTACTTGTTCAACTGCAAATCAGCCGATCTCATGGCAGCAATTTAATGCATGCTCAATGTCTGTGATGGCTACTTACAGGTATATAATGCATTGTGTCACAAAGCTCAGTCAATGTACACTGGTTTCTACAACATGACAATTAGTTTTCTGTACTCCAATGGGCTCCACAGTCACGACTGTAGCCTCTGTACTTGGGTTGCACGCTTTACCCCTGCACCACCGCCGCACCCCAAAAATTAAAAGTAACTATTATAAAGTCAACTCTGTAATTAAAGTTGACTATTAGAGATGTTCTTCCTCTAGATTATTTTTCTGCAGATGTTCTGTGCTGCAATGTCTGCTGTTTTAAATGTGAACTGCAGTAAAAGTAGTGCGCCTGAAGCTACAGTACAAAAGTTAACTGTTAATGCAAATGACACAACTGGCTTGAGAAAAGAGCTCTGCTTTCAGTCATAACTGTGGATTAGTGGCGTTTAAGGCCAAAAGCGGTCCCGATGGCAACGGCGCTCAGAAAGTTATTCATTTGTATTGCATGCACCGTGCTGCTTTAACAACACTACACTCTTCTGCGGTTAAAGATTAAATTTGTTGCACATTGATTGCTGTGCACTGTGATGCATCCTTACACAGCCAATAAACACGGGATGTCCATCAAATTTCATCTAACCATGGATGAATTAGCCAGTCATTCTAGTAAAACAGCAACCTTCACAAGCCACACACTGCTCTTTGGATCATTACTATCACCATAACTTTCTATCCCTTGTTTCTCTTCCTCTCTGTCTTACTAGCAGGGGAGACTCCATCGATAGTTTTAGAATAAGACAAATACATCATTAAACAGCCTTTATCCGATTGATATTTTGAAAACTCTGCCACTTTTGAGCTCTGCCCCTCGAAAAATGAAGGGTTTGCCGCTAAGTCCTGCAGGGAGCTCTGTGTATCCCGCTTTTGGTCTGAGAGCCATGTATCTTGGTAAGCAAAAGCATTTTGCAGGATAGCTTCAGTCCTATTGCCCTCATATTTAATAATCCCCTGCATAAAATAATTAGAGCTGGCATTTTGCATAAGATTAGCAGGAGTCCAACCTAAAAATCTGTGTCCCCTCTCTATTCAGTTTCCAGGATTGACCAGCATGATTCTCTTTGTGGCTGCTGTGTAGTCATACTTGTAGTTCTACATATGATAAAAATGTAGCGTTCCTTCATTCATGTGTGATGTGGCTGTGTGTGCGCTTGTGTGCATATTGTACACTGTGCAGTGTGGTTGTCTTCATGTGGAGACATCTGTTGCCTTAACTTAATTACAGCTTAACCCCTCCTCCCTAGAATGAAAGGCAAACGCACACAATTACACACTCTTCTATATCTCTTGGTTCTGTTAGAAAGATGCAGAGTTTAAGAAACTTTCTTCTTTTTCTTTTTCTTTATCTTTTTCTTTTTATTTGTGTTTTCTATTGTATGTTCAAATTAGCATCTTTTATTATGCTTGAACACGCATCACAGAGTCTGGGACATGAAAATACATGCTTTATGAATGATTTCAGGGCTCTCTGTGTGACATTTTTGTGTTACAGCCAAGCAGATGGGCATTCCCAAAAATACACAGATGCATGTGTGGGATATGTCTTTTAGGTTTTGCCAATGTGTAGCTCTTTAATTACTCATCTTGGTCTTCTTTGAAGTCGATTGCATTATGTGTTTGCACCGGTTTGTTTCATGGTTCCACCTGCGCTTTGTTGGTGCTGCCCACTTAACTGTAATTACTTCTTTGTCTGTGCAGGTGATTCCAAAGGACTACAAGACCATGACTGCCTTGGCCAAGGCCATCTCGAAGAATGTGTTGTTTGCCCACCTAGATGACAACGAGAGAAGGTACAAGGCCTTTCTTAGCCCAATGTACAACAATCCCTAATGAAATTATGATGGAAGATGCTTTGACTTTCTTTTGAGTATGTATGTGTGCCATTGTTTTGACATTGTGACCACTGTCTACCAGTGTTGCCTGAATGTCATGGCAATAAAGACTCGAGCTGAGGAGCTGGACATTGCCAGAATGAGCCAAAGAGGAGGTACATGAATGACTGGCTCAGGGGCATGTCTTTTTGCATTATGTTTTTGGTTGTTATAGTAACCCCTCTGAGCAACATGATGATGTTGCAGACACTGAAATAGGCAGTAGTCTACAGACTACTTCGAAATTAAGAATTATTCTCATTTGTTTTTCAACCAAAAACCTCCTCAATCCCTCCCTTCTTCACCATCTGCTTGTATTCTTTCATGTCCTTCCTCTCTTTAGCTGTCTTCTCATACTGCTCACATCTATCCCAGCTGGAATAGGGTTTCATTGGCGGAGAGAATCTATTATGCCCCATGGACAGGAAAACACTGGTGCTTTCCTGTTGGCTAGAGCCCACACAGACCAAACCCAAAACACAGTTTTTCCTTTCTTTCATCAGCTGACAGTCTTCAATGCTCCCTTGGCGCTGGCAAGCGTGCCTCTGATTGCCTGTCACTACCTCTGAAGGAGCCTTGACTGGCCTGCAACATGTGATGGGTCCGGACAGTTTGAAAAACTGTGTTTTTTAGTGCTTGACGTGATAGATTATGGGCACAAGAGAAAAATGCTGAGAAAGACGATAAGCCATCAGGTTTTAATATACCCAAAGCAGTTTGCGATGCCAAGCCATGTAATGCAGTTGACATCATCACATGAAACCATGCACGAAATAGATTTTATTTGACTGGCTGTCTTGTTTGCTTTCCTGAAAGGGTACAGTTAAAACATACCAAATAATATCATTCATACAGGAATTCCTTTTCTAAGTTTTAGGTAAACATTCAGTAGAATGGTTAGATATGCTTTCTTACTCAGAAACAACTCCTGAGTAGTAGAAGCATACAGATGTTCAGATATTGCAATGTAACATTTATAATTTTAATGTCATGTTTGAAAATGACTGGGACAAGCTATGTTGGGAATGCTGAATCTGGAAAAGATACCATCTTCTGTGATTCCACCTGAAAATAGATGGAGGGATGGATAGCCATGTATGCTCAAAGTCTACACTTGCAAAAATAGAAAACTGCACAAAGCACCCAGAGTGCCTATCCACATGAATCAGTTGCTTCAGAATCCAAGAATACAAATGTATTGAATTTGCAGGTTTGGTATAACATGTTACCATAGTGCACAGGTTTGATAATCTGTAATTTCAAATTGCTGTTAAAACAGACCACAAGAGAGAAGCCAAATGCAGCTTCAAAGTGAAGAATAAGTCAGATAGGAAAGAACATTGGCTTTCTCAAGATGTGCCAGTGCTGCCTCTAACTGACGCAGATCAGCAGATGGAGCCTGACTATATGGTTGCCACTCTGCCTCCTACCCTTTCATTTCTACTCTCCTCTCAGACTGCAAGCAGCTGCCTCTTTGGCTTGTCAGATGTTCTTGCAGATCTGGTCTCAGTGGGTGAGAAGGTGGTGACAGTTGACAATTGTTTCTGGTATTAGCCTGTATTTAACATCACAATCCTTATACAATATTAATATGTTATCTTTTAGATCAATCATAACATTAGTTATAATTACTAGAATTATATATGTGAACATTCTGCAAATCTCTTATTTCACTACATATACTATTTAATAGTTACAGTTAAAACCAGATATTTGCATACACTAAATATTTTATTTTCAGAGTGCATAACATTAAAATCAGACTAAACTTTTTCTGTTGTGAGGTAGTTAGGATTACCAAAATGATCTCTGTTTGCTAAGTACCAGAATAATGAGTGAGGTTTTATTACTTTTTTTCAACTTCAGAAGTCTATGCAAGTCAAGATTACTATACCTTGAAACTATTTGGGAAAAGGCCAGAGGAGGATAACGTGGCTGTGTAAGCTTCTAATTACAATTAAGTTACAACTTTTGAGTTAACTGAACGCATACCTGTAGATATATTTTAAGGCAACACATAAAACACACATTTAATTGTGTGACATCAGCAAAAAATCAAAAGAATTAGGGAAGATATTGGTAAGAGAACTATGGACCTTCACAATTCTGTCCTCAGAAGGGACAATGACCCTAAATTCCTTGCCAAATTAGTTATAAAGTGGCATAAGAGTCAAAAAAGTCAATGTTTTGGAGCAGCAATTAAAAAGCCCTGATCTCAGTCCCATAGAAAATTTGTAGGGAGAGAGGCCGTGGTCTACAAACCTCTTTGCACCAGTTGTGTTAGGAGGAAGCTGTTGTGAGACGCTTGATGAAGGATATCCAAAATGTTTGGCCCAATTCATACAGCTTAAAAGGCTATTTTACCAAATATATACTGAGGAAATGTATGGAAACATCAGAAATTAAACAGTTAAATATATTCTGTCACTCATGATTCTGACATTTAGCAAATAGAAATATTTTTTGTAATCCTAACTCACGTAAAACAGGAAAAGTTTAGTCTGGTATAATGTTAGGTTTTAAGAACAAAATCATTATGCCTTTTTTATATAGTGTATGTAAATAATATCTGGTTCCAATTTCCACTCAGTTATACAAAGAGAGAAATATTCTGACTGACAGTTGTGTGTGTTTCAGGGAGCATGTATGATTAGTCAGTCAGCAGTTGTGTAAGCTGAGCACCAAAGATTTGTTCCCCCATTAGCAAACATATTATGCTATCATCCCCTTCAGTAGTGAGCAAAATTAAAAACAATGAAGGCCTCTTTGTTTCTCTGCTGTCTGTACAGCTCTTCCTCTGCTTTCATTTCTTTTTATGTGGCTTTGTTTCTTGTTGCATTATCCCATCTCACCATGTCTGTCATTCACAAGCTATTTCATCTTCTCAACTTACTTATCTGGCTTTGTAGGAATTTAGGTAGACAATGCAGGCCACCAAGTATTTATTTTAATCACTGTATTTAACAGGACAGCCATTTTCTCTTAGCTTTTAAACATAAATGCTTCCTTTGTCACTTCAGCAGTTTTTCATTAAATAAGGAAGTCTTTTATATGATATTTTAGTTTGATTTGTGTGCAACTCTACTTCTTTGGTTAGTTGAAGTTGAACCATTAGTTTTCTGTGCAGGTCTAACAAAGCGTGTGATTACAGAAAAGACAGAAGATAATCGATCCAGGGGAGGCATTTCAGGACAAACAAATTATTAGAACCTCATCATTGATGCCAGTTTTACAAAGTTCCCTATGTCAACATGCATTGTATTAACCCTTTTGAGGTATCTTCCTAACAGTTATAATGTAAGTGTGCAGCCAGCACACATACACAGGCGCACATACCATCATCGCTTCAAAGGACAATATCATGAGGATCTTGTGCGTACAGCCACACTTGTGCGACGTGTCCACATGCACACACACTACCAAGAACATTCCCAAGTAAGCATGTCAGAATGTTTTCCCAGTGTGTCTGCTCCAGCTGGGAGTGTGGAGTCTTTGATTAACACACCATTCCATATGTCAAACTTTATGGCCTCAAAGTTTTTGAGCTCCACCAGCCGCATGTCCGCCAATGCGTGCGTACGAGTAGTCACTGCCTCCTCAGCTGCATGGAAAGAAAAGGTTAACTCTATTTGCTGAATTACAGATTTTAATTTACCCGTCTTTATTATAATGTTGGTTACAGTTCCACTTTGTATCACTTGCAGTGATCTAAAGGAATGCAACAAAATATTAAAGTTAAACTGAAGCTGTTAATTTTTATCTAGGGTTTTAATAGTGCATGCGCTTGTGTACCCAACACTCACGGATACTTGCAGTCAGAGGAAGAATACATCAATCATGGTCACCATTCATTCATAAGAACATGCACACATGTGTTTGTATGAGTGTCATGACAGAACATTAATAGATGAAGCTACTATCTAAAGCAGTCCACACCAAATTAATGCGGGAATACGTGGTAGTGACACCCTCTTTTAACCAGTAGTATTCATTGACAGGATGTAATAGGTTATAAGCTTTGTTCCATATTGTTTACCAGGATGGAAAGCAATTTGTATATTTATTTTGGTTAAAATTGTTCTATTTTTAACAGATATATTTTTGCCTTTATGGTAATAATTTGACTCAGAGAACAGTTTCTCTTGCTTTAAATGACAACTTACTTCTGATACATTAAGTTTGCTCTAATTCCCCACTATTAGGAAACTTTGTATTGAATGCTTTGCTGAAATGTAAGCAGTTGCTATAGATTTACATAATTTTATGTTACATTAAAAGTTTACATGCTTTTTTATTAAGGGCTGCACAGTGTTGGTAGCACTGTTGCCTTGCAGCAAGAAAGCCTTGGGTTCGACTCCCGGCCGGGGGTCTTTCTGCATGGAGTTTGCATGTTCTCCCCGTGTGTGTGTGGGTTCTCACTGGGTACCTTGGCTTCCTCCCACAGCACAAAAAACATGACTGTTAGGTAAATTGCCCTTAGGTGTGAATGAGTGTGTGCATGGTTGTTTGTCCTGTGTGTCTCTGTGTTGCCCTGCAATGGACTGGCGACCTGTCCAGGGTGTACCCTGCCGGTAGATTACTTGCACCCCCGTGACCCACTGTGCAATAAGTGGTATAGAAGATGAATGAATGAATTTTATATTACATTAAAATCATTAATATTGCATCCACACAGCTCTGAAAAAGTTAATCTGTAGTCATCACTGACATACATCATGCTTTACTCATACTAAAGCTGGGCCAAATATTTTTTCCCCTGAGCAATTAGCATTTTTATGACGATACAATTTTAAAGGGCTGCACGGTGGCGCAGTTGGTAGCACTGTTGCCTTGCAGCAAGAAGGTCCTGGGTTCAATTCCCAACCGGGGGTCTTTCTGCATGGAGTTTGCATGTTCTCCCCATGCATGCGTGGGTTCTCACCGGGTACTCCGGCTTCCTCCCACAGTCCAAAGACATGCCTGTTAGGTTAATTGGTCACTCTAAATTGACCTTAGGTGTATGAATGAGTGTGTGCATGGTTGTTTGTGTGTTGCCCTGCGATGGACTGGCGATCTGTCCAGGGTGTACCCCGCCTCTTGCCCATAGACTGCTGGAGATAGGCACCAGCTCCCCCGCGACCCACTATGGAATAAGCGGTAGAAAATGACTGACTGACTATTTTTATACAGTTTAAATTGAGGCGAAAATGGACAATAGGATAGGAAAACTAAAATGAAATAGAAATGCATGATTTAGAAATGAGTTGATGAGGCTTTATTCAAATATTAAGATTGCCATGTATGCTTTGGGGTTTTGTGTTTGTGGCCTGGCAACAACAGCGATGATAACGTCACCGTCAGGAGGAAAAACAGGTGAACTGGCTCGGTGGACAAAATGAATGGAAATTCACAGCCAATATTTTTGTCAAAAAATATTGGCTGTGAATAGTGATCTCTCTGTATAGCGATCCCTCTGTCTGCAGTTTCTGTCTCCTCACATTGTCTGAAAGCTGGATTTTATATACATATTACTGCATTCACAGCGCTTCTGCTCTGTTCTCTTTATTCACCGATCATTACACAACCTCTGCGACTATCAGGGAAAGAAATGGGTAAACTTCCCCTTTCTTATTCTCCGTTATGCCCCTGCTCTACATCCGTCACATCTCCATGTCAGCTTGTCAAGGCTTTTGGTCCTATTCCAAGCATTACTTTGGCCTAGGAAAGCTCCTTCAGCTGCTCCCATGTGTAAACAAATCTCTTGTTGGCATGGCTACGCATCATAATAGATGTTGAAAAGTGGCATATGTATCAGGAAACATTAGTCCAGTGAAGTCGATGACACATTATTACCAGAACTACTGCATCAAGTTAACTTTGGCTTCTCCAAACCTTTTAGATGAATAGATGTAATCTGATCTGCATCAACAGAGCTTAATTGTAACAACAACTTTAAAAGTAAAGGGGTTAAAGCAGCAAATAAGCAAACACCAAGCCATTAATCTGTCTATTTTTCTGACAGTTGTTTGTCGCTGCAGTTACATGCGAACATCTGTTTGGGTGTTGTTGCCAGCAGACTGGAGGAAAGGCCCGTCTATCTGCTGCCCATTAGCTGCCAGAATGACCTCATTATAACACGCCCTCAAAAACAGACATATTTTCTCAAGATAAGCTGTAAGCAGGTGTCTGATTTCACATTGTGTTCAACCACCTGTTGCATAACAGATAGAAGTGTACAGTATTTATCATATCAGGGGAAATTATTATGATAACCTGCATATCCGATTACTGTGTTTAGGTTTCAGTGAGATAAGGATGCTTCCCAGATTGATGTTATAAATATTCAAAAATCAGGAAGATAATGAAGTCAGGCATGAGGCCATAGCTTCTATACTTTTATGTATAAATAGTCTGGTGTCACAGATGCACCTTCATTTGTTAGTTTATCGTTTTGCCACTTCCTCCAGTTAACTCAAAGTTAATGCTATGAAAGGAGGCACTATCAACTTTATAAAACATTTAACCTGTTTATATATCAAACTTTTTTCTTATCTGAGTATGACTTGTGATATGAAATGAGAAGTCTGATAGCACTAAATTGTGTTTTAAGTAGCATTTCTCTGCACACCTTGATTATCTCCAGCTTTTCTTGTGATAGAAGGGAGACCCAAACAAAGGCAACAAGTTGTCTCCTCCTGCCTGTCTGCAGTCGTCTAATACTCCCAAACCACAAACCACCCCTAGTGAATAAAACACACTTTTAACGCCTCGTTCTCTGTATCCATAGAAACAGTCTGGTAAGCCTGGATGAGGAAATTTTCCAGCAAGTTTTAAAAACAACATTGCAATGTAGTTGCTGAACCTATTATAGACTGCAAATATGTTCCTAAATGGAAAAACCTGTGGATTTCATATGATCAGTGGTGGGTAATGATGGGATAACTGGCATAACACTGTCTAAATGTGCATATCTAAGTGTTTACTGCCTTACAATATTGCCTACATAGGAAATCAGTTAAAGACAAAACGTGACAACCAATTGAAAGTATTTTAGGGAAGGTTTTTTGGAAAATCCAAGTGCAGATTTGTCCTACTTATGGCATGAGAGGGCAGAGTTATGTGAAGGTAGCAACAAGTTTAAGAAAAGTTTTAACCAATGCCAAAGCAGGGAAAAATACTAGCTTTAAAATTTACCCAAAAAAATTCTGCTGTTCATCAGAGTTGCAAGTTTGACATTAATATTATCGTGTACCACTTAGCTGACTCACCTATGGATTTTGCATTATCAGTTTTTCTAGAGAGCAACCCATACTTCCTCCCAACATGAGCAGCTTTACCATGCTGCACCATGCTGCACCAACATGACCGTAGCTCTGTAAAAAAAAAAAGCTGCTATAATTTTCTGACAATTATGGCATCGTTATTATTCATTTCTAAAGACTCGACATATAAATGCTACACTCTTCAGTAAATTCATGTCTTGTTCTTGCTGATGAGCTTTTTATGTGGAGCAGTTTGATGATGTGCTAGGCTAATGTTAACATGGTTACTCTCTGTTTTGATAAAACTTGTTGGTAATTTGGCTTTTGCTTAAAGGAGACTTGATTATTTTGTGTGTACTTTTAATGATGGCAAAATAACAATTCATTGCCTTACTTAATTTCTACAAATTCTTTTGAACATCCTTATTAAAAATGATTATTAATCCCTTCCTCATTCTTTATGTATCTTTATTTGTTTATTTTTTTAACCGTGTCCTGTCCGGCAGAGTAGCGCTCAGAATTGTTGCCGGAGCGCCAAGAAAAAGCCCAACAGATTTACTTTCACAAGTGGAGCATTATAGCTAACGCTTTAAAGCTCTGCTTGATATTTATAAAAGAAACTTTATTAGAAACTGCTTTGGGATTATTTCAATTGTTACGGACACGGAGACAGAAATGAAAAGGAAAGAGATACGGAGGAGATCCGAGCCATAGACATCCAAACTTAACCCTTTCACATGCAGCAAAGGGTTAACAAAAATAAAGATACAAAAATGTATCTTTATTTTTGTATTTATAACTATCATTTCTGTCATCTACTTTTACCTTATTATATACCAGAACACTGCGGATTCCACACCCTACACTATTCAAACACTACATCAAAAGTGACAAACATACTTTAAAGACATAACATAACTTGATCTTCCACTGAATTCCCATAATTTTCTCAAAGTTGGGCCTGTATGACATCAGCTTTTTAATACGCTAGCCAGCTGAAAGGCACTATCGTCTCAATAAGCAAATAAGCACACAGATTCTGATGTTAAACAGTTTATTTGTTTTCCTTGTGTAATTCATATTTTATGAGACTACATTCTAAATATATTTGCATAAAGATTTTCAACAGATGAAATTTTTACACAGATTCTCACATTTTGTGTTTTTCTGAGACCTGACATTTACTTAAAATAAATATAAATATGTCAAATTTTGACATTCATGTTCAAAATGTTTTATTCTACAAGTTCTTTCATCACCTTATACAAATGCATTCTTCAAATCTTGAAGCTCTTGCATTTAAAAACCCATTTACATGAATAAGTTATTCGATCATTTTAGGTCAAGAACTACATCTCCTATCTACTAAATGTAATGCTATTTCTTGATTGAGGTAAATTAGAGCCTCGTGAACTAGGCAATACTCCACACATTAAATTAAGAAATTTTCTATATACAAACTCTTTTCTGAGATACATAAAGACAAATTGTTGCAAAACTCAAAGGATATAGTGATGGAAAGGGATTTAGAAGAGGTGCTGCTTCTTCATCCTGCCTGCTTTAATCCTCTAATTAACAAGCTGAGTAATGAGTTGATGAAGTGACTGATTAGTTGACCCCTGCCCCTTATACCTCGACCTCTTCACCTTCCCCACTAGGCCCTGCCGATTGACGGGGAACATCTTTAGTGTACTGGTGCTGTGTGCCTGTTCAGAATGTGCAGTAATAATAATTAATAAAAAAAAACAGCCAAGATAAATTCACTAAACTGAGATAGACTTGTTGGTTGCTTTATTAGAAGTTTTTTGAATGAATCTGTTATGAGAAAAAACAACAAAGAGAGGAGAAAGAGAGATAGACAAGCATATAACCATATCAGATAAACATAGTGGTCCTTACAACATCTTATCATTAATATCTGGAAACGATAATACCTGTTGTTACCATAGAGCAGCCCCTAGGGGGTGTTTTAGCCACATACAGATAAAACAGGTGTCACTTCTCCATAAAAGGTTCTTCAACTATAGCAGAGACAGTAAACTAAGAAGTGCATCTTTTCAAGATGCGCTTGGGCTTTGACTTAACCCTTTCACCTGCAGTCAGAGGACATTTTGCAGACTGTCCCTACTGGCAGCATACAGAGCACAACAAACTGAATACAAAGGCCACAGATAACAGATGTTTTAAATGGGGATTTATTGTACTTATTTGCATTTCCTGTAATTGTCCACATGCTCTCATTTGTGTTTTTCCTGAGATCCAGGTGATCCTCTTTTTCATCTTTCTTTTACAATTCAGGACATTGTCTTTCTTACGTTTCTGTTCCGTCTTTCTCCGTTTCTTGCTCATTCAGGCTCATTCACGTCCGCGTCCACTCTCCCCCATTTCCTCCCCCACATTGATGCATGTGCCCCATCTCCCTGTCCCCTGCATAGCTTTGTGCTCCTGTCACAATGCCAGGGGCCAGGCGGTGAGGTCACTCACCACAGGAGAGCTGCAGGCCTCACTGAACCTCCACCATACCCACCACCGTCCAGTGCACAGAGGGCTAACAAGCCAGCAGTTTTTACCTCCCCCAGATTGTACCATCTTTGCTTCAGTCTAGACAACTTCACCTTTACGCTCACACTAATCGTTAGGTGTACATGCAAACATATCATTTGTAGGCAGGCTGTATTGGGCGAGCTGTTTCGGTGTATGCTGTTGTACACATACTCAAATTTAAATTACAGTCAGTGCACGCATGTATACATAACCAAGTATTTAGATAGATTACTGAGCGCTTTAGCTCCATATCATCCATCTGCATCAGTTTCTCTGGCAAATTCTTAGAATCTCGTAGGAAGTGTAGTGGAGTTAATGTTTGGAAGCCCTTTAAACATTCTTATTCTTTTGAAATACACCCCAAGACTCTGCACAAAAATAAAAAAAAATCATATTTGTGGGGTATATTGTACTAATCTTATATTTGTTTTTTCATTTTCATGCTAATTCATAGTGTTTCTTTTCTGAAAATGAGAGTATCTTGCAAAACTATTCACAACCCTGGGAATTTTTCACATTTTGTCACGTTACAACCAAACACAATGCTGCATTTTATTGAGACTTTTGATGATAGGATAACACAAAGTACTGGATGGGAAATTACACAAGCAAGGCTAATTTATCTCTGCCAGCTTTGCACATCTAGAGACTGAAGCTCTTACATTTATTTTTGCAAAATAGCACAAGCTCAGTTGGATTTGATGTAGAGCATCTATGAACATCAGTTTTCATATTTTGCCACAGCTTCCCAGTTGTAAAGAAGTGTAGATTTGGCTGGGGCCGTCTAACACATGGATATGCTTGGATGTATGCCATTATTTGCAGCTCTGGCTGGAGTGTCTTCTACCTACTAAAGCTGAATCTCAGTCCCAGTCTGAAATCTTTTGTAGCCCCTTACAGGTTTACAGGTCTACAGGATTGCCTTGTATTTAGCCTCATTTATCTTTCCATCAGTTCTGGCCAGCTTCCTTTTCCCTGCCAAGACACTGATCCACACATTATGATGCTGCCACCACGATATTGTGAGGACGGGGTGTTCAGAGTGATGTGTAGCATTAGTTTTCTACCACACAGTGTTTTGCATGGGCCAAGAGTTCAAATTTGGTCTCATCTGAATACAGCGCCTTCTTCCATATATTTACTGTGCTCCCCTACATGGCTTTTAGCAAATTGCAATTAACACTTCTTATGGCTTTGTGGGGTACACAACTAATAGCTGATTCTACCACCCACCGAAACTGTTGATCTTTGCAGCTATTCCAAAGCTACCACAGCCTTATGCTTCACTCTAAAATTCTCTCCTTGCTCAGGAGCTCAGTTTAAGTGCATGGCCAAGACTTGGTAGGTTTTCAGTTGTGCCATACTGTTTCTAATATTAGATGATGAACTGAACAGTGCTCTGCTCTGTGAGATTATTAAATCTTGGTACATTGTTTTACAACCTTGCCCTGCTTTAAAATTCTCCAAAACGTCCTCCCTGACCTGTCTGCTTGTGCTTCTTGGTCTCTATGATGCTGTTTGTTCTCTGATGTTCTTGAACAAACCTCTCAGGCCTTCAAAGAATAGCTATAATTATATTAAGATTAAATTACACACAGATATTTACTAATTAGGTGACTTCTGGACACCATTGGTTGGACTGGATTTTAGAAAAAAAGGGGGCTGAGTACAAATTTAAAGCAAATGTTTAAAAATATTTTTTTGGCAAAGCATTTGTTAAACCTTGTTATCACTTTCCTTCCACTTTCACAATTATGCACTACTTTTCGTTGGTCTATCACATAAAATCAACCAATTGTGGTTCTAATATCACATAATGTGAATAAAGTTGGAGGGATATAAATACTATATGTCAAGATATACAAAACAGTGTTCACCAGACCCAGTTTAGCTATTTTAAAATTCTTCAAGAGTCAAAGCCAAGAGGAGAAATTATGAAGGCAGTGTCCTAAGAGGCACCTGAGTGTGCAGTCGTAAATTAGGTAGGAGGGACTGATGCTGGTTGTAATCACGTTTTATCTCATGTGAATGAATATACTGAGTACACTCCTGTTTCCCTGCATTGTGAGGACATGATGTTCCTGCAGCTCTTCTGTCCTTTTTGTAGGTTAATCAGGCCCCAAGTACAAGCCACACACTGACCGCCGTGCATTAGCCAGGGACAGAGCAGCCTTGCGCCTGACAGAACTGCCAGGGTTGCCCCATGGCCTCCTATTGTATACATCACGTCTGCTTTGTCTATGCTACTGCGATAGGTTCCAGTGCACAGACACAGACAACAGTCTTGGTAAAGTGTGTTAATTCTCCCATGACTTGATCATTGGTTTAATTATGTCAATCTGTTTGGGTTTCATTTAGGTTAAAATGTTTCAGGTCAAACAAATTTCAATATCAGACAAAGATGACTAGACACAACATGTAGTTTTCAAATTCTGATTTCATTTATTAAATAAAAAGCTATCCAAACCAACCTAGCCCCTGTGACAATATAACTTTCCTACCATCTAGGTAAATTATGATTTAGCTGTATTAATCACATTTTGTTTTGTTCAATTTCTTTTGCCCACTCTAATTATCGCTGATCTGTAAAATGATGTAAAATTATCTGTAAAATCAAGACATGTTATAAAAAGAACCTGCCAGACAACATGAAGTGGGTAAAGAATGATCAAGAGACAAACTATATCCTAGTCTAAAGAAAATGAAAACAGATGAGAAACAAAGTCATTGACATTTATCAGTCTGGAAAGGGTTTCATAGCGATTTGTAAGCCTTTGGGACTCCAGTGAACCACACTGAGAGCCAAATAACTACAAATGGAGAAAACATGTAACAGTGGCAAACCTTCCCTGGTGTAGCTGACCTACCAAAATTACTTAAAGAGTGAATTGGGCTCCCATCCAGGAGGTCACAAAAGAACTCCTAACAACATTTATTTAATTTCCCTTTGGGATGAATAAAGTACATTTGAACTGAATTGAATTGAATTGAATTGAACTTGCACTGCACTGCAGACTGTCAGGATGTGACATTTTGGACTTTGTTTGTGGTTTTGTGTTTAGTTTTGCTAGATGTTCTTGTTTGTGGTTTTGTATTCATGTTTATTGCTTTCTGTTTTCTGACAGTTCTGGTTTCCTTTTACCTCCCAGTGTGTTCTCCTCTTGCCTTTAGTTCCCTTGGTGTTTCTTTCCTATTTATGTACTTAGAATGGTTTCATTATTATTATAGTCCTCTGGTTCCTTTGTACTCTCCTATTTATTAGTTTATTTTCTGTTACTCCTCTCATCATTAGTTTTCCTCTTTTAGTTATTAATTACTCAGTTTTAGTCCCCTTTACATTCATTGTCCCTCTTAGCTTTGTTTTCTCTAGTTTATCTTTATTCTCCAGTCCCTTCTTTATAGGTTAGCTTTAGTTATTGTTTACTTTTATTCTTGTCCTCGTTTCCTCTGCTTCTTTCTCAGTTTGTTCTATCAGTGTTGGTTTAGGTTTGTTTACTTTTGTAGTCAGGATTTCATTATGGTTTCTTTTTGCTAAGTCCTTAAATCTTAGGTTGTTGTGTTACCTCCAGTTTTTCAGTTTCCTTTAGTTCATGTTTATTCTTGATTCTATGTTTTATTTTATCTTGGTTTATAGTTTCTTTTAGGTCTGCTCACTGTCTTGCCATTTAGTTCTTTTCCTCATGCTTTAGTTTTATTAGGTTCACCTGCTCCCTCTGCCTCCTTGTCACACCTGTTCCCTGTTTCTTTGATTACCTGCCCTTTTATTATCCCTCAGTATATTAGTTGGTTTTGTGTCATTGTATTTTGCTGGTTCCTCACACTCGCTACCCTCGTTCATGCCATGTTCCTGCAGTGTTCAGCTTCGTACGTTTTTGGATTCCGGTCCTGTGTTGTACCGGCAGTGATTTTTGTTACGTTTTTGATCCTTTAAATAAAGTAAGGATTTATTTAAGATGCTGCTTCCAAGCTCTTGTCTGCACTTTGGTCCACCCCAAAAACACAACGTGACAGTAGGAACCAGCCAAAAGGACCAAGCGGACAAAGTTTCAGAGCTGAAAGGATGGATTAAGCAGCAAGAGGAAACGGTACGGGCTTTGTATGGGGATGAGGCGGAGCTTTCATCCTCGCCCTTATTGTTGGAGGAGATGGAGGAGTGCTTCGGCGGGACCAACTGGGCAGCCATGGATTTTGAGCCGGGTCAGAACTGTTCATCTCCAGCACGCTCTTCCTCCAAGTGACGTTGCCCTTGCACCCCAGGAGCAGCAGCTCCGGCCGAGCTCGTCACGCCCACAGCAGCTTTGCCTCAGCTCACGCTCGCAGCGGCTCCAGCTGCCGCAGAGTTTCTGGCTGGGTTTTCCTCCTGCCTTGGACAACGTCATCGTTGGAAGGCAGTCGCCACCGAGAAGGTATGGGTGGGCGCCTCCAACTTATCCTTGGAGGGTCCATCCGCCATGGTCTCCTCGCGGCTGTCTTCCCCGGAGTTTGTTGGTGGTTGCCCAGCGCCCTCTGCAGATCTCCAGTCGTCGGTGCGGCCTCCAACTCCGGCATGGGTTCAGGCCGGGTTGGGGGAAATTAAGAAAGAACTTATGAAGTCTCGTTGCTTGGAGTGTGTTTCTGCTTTGATGAGCTATCCGCAGGATCTGGTCTCAGTGCACGCAATATTACTAGCTAAGTTTCTCGCAGAGGGATGGCCAGACGCTCCAGCTCCACTCTCCGCTGGAGGTCCCTTCGACCCTCTTCTCAATGCCGTGATGGCAGCACAGAGCCCCAGGAATCCTGCAGCCGAGCTTAAGGACCCACAGCATGCAGCCAAGCTTCAGGACCCACAGCCGGCCGCCGCTGGGTCTTCAGAGCCTCGCCTAGTTCTGGAGGAGCCTGTGGGCGGGCTGTCTCCACTTCCTCGCCTAGTTCCGGAGGAGCCCGAGGACGGGCTGCCTCCACGACCAGGTCCTGAGCACCTTCTGGGTTTCCTATGGGGGGTGCTCGTGGAACTCATGACTGACTGTACTGCGCCTGACTCTTCTACGCCCGACTCCGCTACACCTGACACAACGCCAGACACACCACAGCCTGACTCAGGGCCTGACCACCGCCACAGCCTGACTCAGGGCCTGACCACCGCCACAGCCTGACTCAGGGCCTGACCACATTTCAGGCACTACTGACTGTGATCCTGGCATGACTGACTTTTTGCCTGTGATGCCAGACCCACAGCCGGACTATGAGACGCCTGGCTCTGCGCCTGACTATGAGACGCCTGGCTCACTGACTGACTATACGCCCGACTATACAAATGTTTATGTGTCCGACGACACTATGCCTGGGTCGAAGTCTTCAGGGTTTCAGCCTGGGTCCAAGCGGGACGCCAGGTCCAAGTCTTCAGGGTTTCTGCCTGGGTCCAAACCGGATGCCAGGTCCAAGTCTTCTGGGTTTCTGCCTGGGTCCAAGCCAAACGCTAGGCTCATGTCTCCGAGGATCTCGATGCGTGGATCTACCTGGCCACTTCACAAACCTCCCAGACACCAACTTCTACGCCGCCGACCTCCAAAGAACTCGCTTTGTGGGTTCCTCTGGCCACGTCGCCGGCCTCCGGATCATCAGCCTCTTCGCTGGCTACTTTGCCACCGGCCTCCTGACCGTCAGCTCCTTCATTGTCTGCTTTCTGGGCTCTGTTTTTGTTTGGACTTTGTTCTGCCCTTGTGGCTTGTTTTGCTTTTCTTGGACTTCTTCTTTTCCTCTAATGGGCCCGGCCTGGTCAGGTTATTTCATTTTTGAACTTTGTGTTTTCTAAAGGTCGTCTGGAATCCGACTTTGTTTGTGGTTTTGTATTCATGTTTATTGCTTTCTGTTTTCTGACAGTTCTGGTTTCCTTTTGCCTCCCAGTGTGTTCTCCTCTCGCCCTTAGTTCCTTTGGTATTTCTTTCCTATTTATGTACTTAGAATGATTTCATTATTATTACTATAGTCCTCTGGTTCCTTTGCACTCTCCTATTTATTAGTTTATTTTCTGTTACTCCTCTCGTCATTAGTTTTCCTCTTTTAGTTATTAATTACTCAATGCCGTGATGTCACAATGTGACACAGGCCTCACTTGCCTCAATTAAAGTCAGTGTTGATGAATCACAATCAGATTTATTCACCAACTTTGTTCACACAAACAAGGAATTTGACTTCCACTTGCGCTTTTCTCTCAATGAAGACATTCTAAATACAAATATATAAAAAGGAAATGCAAATAAAAGTCTGTTTTGTAATTATTCACATATACAGTGTTTTTACTAAAAAACAATGTTTACTACACTGACTGCTGAATGTTCATCAGAGAGACAGCCTGGGGGAAAAACTGTCTCTGTGTTGGCTGGTTTTTGCAAATAGTGTTCTTTAGCGCTGACCTGAAGGTAAACGTAAAATCAATTTGTGTCCAGGATGTGTGGAGTCTGCTGAGATGTTAGATTAACCTTTCTTGACCCTAGACCTGTACAGGTCCTGGATGGAGAGAAGGTCAGCCCTGATGGTCCTTTCTGCAGACCTAATTGTTCATTCCAGTTGTGACCTGTCTGTTTTGTGGCTGAGCCAAACCACACAGTGATGGAAGAACAAAGGACAGACTGAACAATGGCAGTGTAGAAGATGACCAGCAGTTTTTGTGGAAGGTTGTAGTTCTTGAGTTGCTGCAGGAAGTACAGTCTCTGTTGGGCCTTCTTCCAAACAGTGTCTATGTGTGAGGACTTTCTCAGATCTAGAGAAAGGGTGGTTCCTTGGAACCAGAAGTGATCCACAGCAGACATAGCGTTGTTGGTGAGGGGAGGTTGCGTGTTGGGAGTGTTCTCCACTGTCTTGAGCGGGTAAAGCTCCAAGTGGTTCTTACCGCACCAGTGGACCAGCCGGTCAATCTCTTTCAACGTGAAAAGGAGAGAGAATGATGGAACAGAAAAGCCTTTTTGATGATTTTCAAAACTTCAAGTATTATGTGAACTGATGTGATGAAACTGAAACTTTTTGGAAGGTGTGCCTTCTGGTAAATCTGCTGTAAAACTAAAAGTATTTTACAAAAATAAAATTATACTCAGTCAAATATGGTATTGGTAGTGTGATGGTTTGGGTTTGCTTTACTGCTTGAAGTACCTGGCCGACTTGCCGCAGTTCATAGAACCATGAATTCTGCTCTCTACCAGAAAACAGGAGAATTTCCATCCACCAGTTTGTGACCTTAACACCAAGCACTCAGGGGTTATGAGCCAGGACAATGACCCAAAGTACACTAGTACGTCCAGCTCTGAATGGCTCAAATAAACACAATGAAGGTTTTGGAATGGCCTAATCAAAGTTTGTCTTCCAGCGAGACGATTAACCTAAGCAAACAGCCAGAGCTTTATTGGAATGGGCTAGATCAGGAGTCTCGGGGCACATCTTACTATGTTTTTCTTTTTTTTCTACTCAGATGCGCTGCCTTTACATCATTTCGTATTGTAAGCTTGGAACAGCATGTATTCATACTGCAAGCGAATCTTCTCCAAGATCCGGCTAAACCGTGCCAAGACCGGCAGTTGTAGCCATGCCAGGGTATGGTTCTCTAGTCTGTTTCAGGGTCTGGGATAGGTTCACACCAGCGTGATCTGCTCCAGAACCTGGACTCTGGCATGGTAAAAAGCGTTTCAAAGTTTGGTGTAAAAACTCCAGCCCTCCAATGCCGATGTCTTGCATGTTGTTGATGTATCTCAGCTTCTACACCCCTGAATGTGAAAAAGTCCATTGGGTATAAATACTTTTGCATAGCAGTTCAGCAGTGGATACCTTTCCCTCAGTTCTCTCATTTTACTCATCTACTAATCAATGTATGATTCCCATTTCTTTATTTCTCTCCTCAGTTTCACCATATATATGTGTTCCAACAGGTACGTGCAATGTGCCATGCTGTGTAAACACCTCTCAGATCTGAACCCCCACAAAGGGCAATTTACATCCTGATCTGCTTCTTCAATGCTTATCTTGTTGTAGTTCTTGTTCTCTGTGAACTGAGAATGACAGGTGGGGAAGAGGAGAGAGAAGAGAAGAAAAAACATGTGCCCTTAGGATGGCGGCATTCCTTGTGATGTTCAGGAACATGTGAGGAAATGTTTCTGTGAACGCAAAGCATAGAGAAAATTGAAGGGGGTAAAGTTCTTGGCGCATACAGTATACTCAGTATTTTGTGTTAATCTAAACTAAATATATTAATGTGCATTAGATTAAATTACTTTTCTCCATGTCTTCATAATAGCTGTTAGATGTGTTTTCTCTCTTGTTTTACCTCATTGTAGTAACATGTCTGCAGCAGACACAGCAGAGAGACAGAGGCTTAGTCCTGTCAGCGCCTGATTCAACCTGACCCTTTTTGTCTCTAAGTGGAGGAAGAACTCGCTTTTTCCTGCCCTGGGGCAAACAACAACAGTGAGCGGGGCATTAGGAAAGTGTGAAAATCCCTGATCACTGAAAATGTGATCTGGACTGACAGCATGAAGAGAATGGTTAGAAATAAGAGAAGGGGAAAAAAAGCTGTTCTAGTGAAGTTAAGCAAAAGCACAAAACCTCGGTGGTAAAGAAAAAAAAAGAGAAAGGGAGAGGAAACCAGAGGAGAGGCAGCAGGATGGGGCCTGCTTGTGATGTTTTTAGTGTTTTTAGGCTGACATCATGGCTTCACCAGCAGGTGGTGTGTGCTGGATCACAGGTGGGGATTTAAAACAGGCTTGCCACTCTTGATACACGCAACAGTGCATTAAAAACAGAGCAGAGAGTCTCAGCTTATGTCATCACACAGTCACTAAAATTGTTTACCACATGTAATAGAAAAATACAATGCAAATCTAATTTGGGTTTGATACCTTGCCTATTAATTATATATATCATAATTATATAATTATAATATCAATATCTATCTCTGCTGATATTGACTAAAATCTGTTTCTTTCTGTCTCTTCTGCACATGTAAAAAATGCTTTTCATCCTTTAGGAACCAGGAAAGGCAGCCATAGGCGATAAGACATAATTAGCCTTCATGAAGTTGTTATTGGCAGGCTAGCAGAGTTCAAGGTGCTCAGTATGGGATTTTATCTAAAGACTCCTGATTTAGCCTTGGCTCAAAGGTTTCAAGAACTACTGTGTCAGTCAGTCTAAAATCCTTAAGTTGCTCTTGCCTGAAAATAGATCTGTTGTTACAAACCATCAAATATTAATGTTTTAAATATTTTGTAATTGTTATTTTAGCTTCCTATACAGTCTGGAAAAGTATGGGAAAAGAAAATAAGAGTATGGAAAGGTTTTTTATGTTTACCAGACTTTCTTTGTGTCCATCCATCCTCTCTCTCTCTTTTATGTCGTTCTTTCTTTTTCCACCCTGTCTTACTTTTGTCCTTCCTTTATTCTTTGCTTGTGTCCTGCCTCGTGTCCATCCTTCCTTCCTTGTGTCCTTCCTTCCTTTCTTACTTGTGCCCTTCTACCTCCCATTGTATCTTTCCTTACTTATTTTAGTCCTTTCCAGGTCATTATTTCTTTTTATTCATGTGTCCTTACCTCTTCCTTCCTTCCTCTTCCTTCCTTTTTGTGTTTTTCCTTTCCTTGTGTCCAGCCTCTATTCCTTCTGGCCATCATTGCGTCCTACCTCCACTCCATCCTTGTGTCCTTCCTTATATTTTCTGTTTTTGCTGGTGCCATGTGGAAATCTGTTGTTCTCATACGTATTATATGTGTTCTATATTTTTGATGAATGTTTTTTCAGATAACACAATTGAGTACTATGGAAAGCTGAGTTTGAAATAGTCTGGCATTTTTCTTTGGAAATAGGAACCCTGAATTAAAACTTTGTAACAGCTGTTTTAAATATGTCAGACTTCCATAAAATTAGAGTTAGTTTGAATTTATTCCAAGGAATAGTTATACTCCATTTTACATTAGCATTAAGTAACAAGTAATTTGTCATTTCATATAGAATATATTGTAGTATAACATATAAAGTACATTATATCTCCAATTAGATCAGACCAGAATACGTTCATGGCTCACAGGACACATCCTGCTCTTCCGATGTCCTTGACCGGCCCACATGAAAATTTGAAATTTGTCACTTAAATCAGAATAAGCGGCTTTTATTTTTAATAACAATTTGTCTTTTTTTAAGGGAATGCTTTTTGTTTCCATATTTTGGTATGTAAGCAGCTGTGTTCAGTTCTCCAAAAGGAACAGGAATTATAATAGAAGACGCCAATTTTTGCAATTTGTTTTGAAAGCATAATAACTTATGCTAAGTAAATATTATGGTTCAGTCACTGATACGGTGTCTCCCATTTTATTGTTCAGCTGCAATTTCTGCATGTCACCAATGGAAGATAAAATGTATGTTTTGTTTTCAAATATATACTTGGAAAAATATCCCTTGACAACAGTGCTCCTTTGAGAAAAATAACTTCCCATCGTTGCTTTAGATGTAAGGAGATCAGATTGTTTTTTTTTGCAGCTGTAAGTAATCCATCCTTTTTCAAAAGGCTGACCATCAGCATAAAAGATCATTGGTGTAGTCATTGGTGTTTCATCTAGGTCACTGTTCTCCGAGCTATGCACCCTGCATTCCACTCATCCTCGACCGGTTAGCTTGATCGGCATGGATTCCCTGAACTTTATTATCTTCTACGCATCATCATTAGGCCTAAATTCATCAAAAAGTCAGCTCATGGGGCTATAAATAAATAGACCTTTCCTAAACCAATAAAAGCTACTGAGAACTTGGATGCAACCATTCTCAAACATACATTTACACCAGCTGGTACTATGATCTGCCTTATCTTAGTTTGACATTTACAATAATTGTCTGCCTTCCAAGTCTAAAGAAACCTTAATAAACCTTGATAATGCCAGCTTAATATTTTTAGTTTCCTACCTGACTATCTTCTTGTCTTTGAGGTGGTTTGATCATTGCAGTGCCTGTCATCAGGTTTAGGCAGGCGTTAGAAGGTCACACAGTTCAAATGGGTGAATGCTCTGGCCCTCAGGTGGTTTTGCAACAGACACATCCCAAGGCACACGTTCATACTTTAAAACAACAGGAGCCATCCAGGTTTACACCCCTTATAAATAACCAGAGCCAGGTGTGTGTGTTTTCTGGCCTTTGTTATTTTCAGACACAATCTTTAGATATTATGAAGACCTCTGCTCATACAGATGAGAAAGAAACTTTAGTTTGCTGTTAAATCTTAATGTGAATTTCAGGAACACTGTTAAGTGTTCAGACCATATGCAAAGTTTGACGTTGTAATGTTTATCAAATGAGTTTTATAGCTTTTCATAGAGGATGTAACGTAAGAGCAGCGCATTTGAGTAGGAGAAGAAGTAGAGGAAAAATTAGGAGCTTGAATCTTAAGACGAAAGAGTTTGAAATTGTCTCGTGGGGCTGTGTGGAGGAGTGAACACCAAAGTAGCAGCAGAACCCCCGATGGGACAAATTTTCTTCTTAATGCTTTTTTTGTTCTCAATCAGAGCAATACCGCCCCGAAACAATGTGTTGCAACTGCATGACTATGTTTGGTCCGGTCTAAACAATCTGTGCGAAAACAAACCGGGCCAACTGAAGGTGTGAATTTTCTCACTTTTACCGATCACTGGACAAAATCCTTGGACTAGCAGTGTAAATGCGCCTTAATTTTCACTTTTTGTGAAGGTTTTTTTTTGCTTCTTCAGAGTTTAACAGATTCCGGTTTCTCTGTAAGAATTATAATACGAGAAGCTGTAAAAACAGCTTTAATTAAATAGAATAGAACTATGAAACAAGTAAATCCGTAGTCTACAGTCTCTACTGTGTATTTACAGTAAACAGTATATGCTAAGGCATCTAAAATGGCCCAAAAATCAAATGATTAATCTGGAAATTAGGGTGTGGAAAACTGAAACTCTATGAAAACTGAAACTTGTAAATACAATTATAATATTGTTTTTCACTTCTGTAGACTTATTTGGAGCAATTTTGTACTTTGAACTGTTGCAGATGTGTTGATTCAGTCAGTCAGATTTAAAAAGAAGCATAGATTTGGTCTTAGTAATGATGGCAGGACAAGTTTCAAAGGTGAATATTATGAAACTGTGTATATTCTCGTTAATTTTGGTCTACTAAAAATGGGACAACCAAATCTGGCATCTGGAGACAAAAGTCATTTACAATTCATAGTTTTGGTGTCTTGCCCACAGAATTTGTCATTAATGAATAAAAGATGGTTAAAAAAATCTCTGATTTTAAAGTGAAAGCATAAAAGAAGATTAACAAAACATGGAAAACATAAGAAAGCAAAGTCTCTTTAAAAGTCCTATTTTATTAGTATATTAGAAATGGACCTCAGTTGTGATGGTTTGCTTTTTAACATGTAACCCACTTTTTGTAGATCTGTGCTGTCCTGCCAGTGCAAAATCAGGGGCAGTAGCTTCCATGACGCGGTCCTTTTTTATTTTTATTTTCTAAGTGCCGTCTCCAGAATGAATAGGAGCACGTGCCACAAGCTTTTATGTCGTAAATATTCTCCCTGAATCCTTCAGCGCTTTATAATTATTCGCCTCTCATCTCTCCCTTTTCCGAGCGTCTCAATACATCTTTGTTGACAACGGCGAGTATATGTCTACATGCGAGGACATCGCTCCATCTGCTCGCTTCAATGGTTATGTAGTTGAAAATGTAACTTGAAAGTAAAAATGATTGCACCTACACAACCAGCATGGCTGAAGGAACTGTGAGTTGGTTGTTCCATGTCAGTGACTTTGGCTAATTGAGCACACATTTAATCTCTGGACAACAAACTGCAGCTTTAGATCAGCCCTCATGAAGCTGTTTTCCAGTTTACCATCACAGGCTAAACAACTTTTTTTTTTACCTCCACTCATCAATGGAAATCTAATGTATGTTTGGATGCTCATATTTGTGAATAAACGTAAGCCTTAAATGTTATTCTGACTGATCACAGCAGCTGCCAAACAAAAATCTGCATGGTGTTAATGTGGTAAAGGTTGTGGAGAATGTGCAGAAAGCTCTAGATTTGGGATAAACTGCAATAAGTAGGGTCTTTTTAACATTCCTATCTTTCTGAAGTGTTGGGAAGAAGACCCTGCCGGAATTTAAAAAAACATATAAAACACAACAAGTTGTGTAAAAATGACCACATAAACAAAGGAAGAATTTATTTCTACTTTTGTTCTATATGTATATTAGATCGCTTTATTTTTTGTTTTCCTTTGGAACTTTTTGAAATCTGGACTTATCACCTTTTGCTTGGAATTCTTTAGGCTTGCAAAACAAAAACTATTGTCTGCCATCAGCAGAATCAGCACAATAAATTAGAATCAACAGTCGCAGTGAAAATTACTCCTTCAGGCCCTCATGGCATAAACACTCTGCCAGCCAAACCAGTGGCACATCGCTGCCAAGCTGAGGCCTGAAGAAGAGGGAAGTTCCCAATGCATGGTGAAGCCGTTGATTGTTATGCTTATTACAAAACCCCTTCCACCCAGACAGACTGATGACTCTGGATTGGCTGTTTTAGTCGACATTTGGGGGGCCATTTAGAAACCCAAAGAAAAGGCGGCACGCGGCAGAATTTAAAAGCCTTTTTAGTGTTAATGGAGTAATGGAAGCGGCGTGTGTTGATGTTGTAATGTAAAAGATAAGATGTTTGCTGCTGAACAAATAAACATCTGTGCTTTGAGAGAGATTAGAAGGGAGAGAGGAGGAGGTGAATGAGTGAGGGCGGCTGTCACTGCTATCCTGGAACAACAGCAAGCAATCCAGCCACAACAAGCAGGCCCGATTGGACTTCATTAATGACTGAAATGCCTTAAGTTAAATACTGTTTTATGATAGTTGCAGAACAATAATAAGCTGTTGTGGAAGGAGCAAATAAAATTTTCCAATCCCTCTTTCAGAGTGCATGTATAGATACACACACCCACATACCACCTAAGGTGGCAGTATTTTAGTCTGCCGTTATTATAAACTTCACAATTTGCAGTGCAGAATAGTGATTATATGCACATGTTAATAATTTTCTATGACTTAATCAATCAATCAATTTATCAATTAATGTGTGTGTCTGGGTTTCCATGCAGTCTGGATAAGTATGAGAAAGGGGAGTATGAAAAAGGGACTTATGTTTCATAGACCTTATTTTCCATCCATCCATCCATCCATAGGTTTATCCATCCATCCATCCATCCATCCATCCATCCATAGGTTTATCCATCCATCCTAGGAATCCTGTTAGCCATATATGTAAATGATATATGGAACTATCTTACAACCATGACAGAAATTTTGTACCCCTTCTTCGAATGGGGTTGAATTTCCTAGCCCCACCCCCACCATCACCATTCTTTGCTGGGTGTCTTTGCCTCCCTTTCTTTCTAGCCGTCTCTGTTGGAAGAGCGCATCCATTGTTGGTGGAGTTACTCTGCCTTTTCATAAGGTCACACGGGGGCAACAGGTAGCGGAAAGGACAAGATTAATCACTTCATCTAGGACACACAGGGTGGGGGTGGGGGTGGGGGGGTGTTGGAGATAGACAGAAGGGTGGGGAGTAAAATGTGGGGCAGAGATTAATCAAAGGGAAGACGGGGGAATTCACAGGGTATAGGAAGGGCAAAAAGCGACTGAAAATACAGAGATGGGTAGAGACAAGAGGAAGTAATTGCTATCATGAGTATCTTTGTTGTGTTCACCGATGCATTCACTGAATGGATGTAGAGAGGTGGGGAATGGAAAGAAAGGTGGTCAAGTGTAATTACCTAAATGCTAGTTTGGTTTTCTTTGATCCTCTTGCCGTTTTTTTGGTGACCCACTCTCGAGAATCCAGCTTGTTTTTTTTGTTGAAATGAATAGCCGGTCATACAAAGGGATACATCACGCTTGTCTGGCCAGTTATGTTCCTGCTTTTGTCCAAAACATTGTTGCTTCTTATGACTTTATTTTTAAACTCCTGACTGATATTGAAAATTGCTCATTTTGGGTCTCAGCAATAGGCATCCACTTTAAATAACTTTTTTATAATGACCTGGTGACTCTTAGGTATGGTACATTAACTGATCAGAAAGTTTCAAATGGGCCGGTTCAAGAAAGAAATCGTCTTTCCAGTAACCGTGATTCCAGTAACCAGCCCAGTTCTCGATTGTTTTTTTTTCAGAAAATTATTTTAATAAAGCATATTTTAATCTCTATCTGTGACATTAAGCTAACTGCTCCAAAGGGCCGTGCTGAAGCAGTCACATCAAGCACAGGTGGTTACACATGTGAGGAGAACTGATGGCAGTCCCGCAGATGTTGCTCTGACTAACCACCATCAAAGTGTTTGAGCTCTTGTGTCATATCATCGTGCCATTTAGGATGTATTCATCAGAAATGGACGTCTGCAAGTTTGTTGTTTTTTTTCGAACTGGGGTTTAATAGTGTGCTGACATGCAAAGCTACACCTAAGGGTTGCATGCATTTTATCACGTCATTACACGTTGTATTGTGGTTGTGCATCTTTTTATTTTGGGCTTGGACTCTTCAAAGAGTGAGCATGTTTTTTTGGGCAGGTGTGAGTGTTTCCTCAAGTGGTGTGTGAGTAAGTCAGTGGCCATCTGCAGTGCACGGGGCTTACCTGTGGGTGTATTTGGCTGAAATCCACTTTCTTAAGTCTGCTTTTTATTCTGTGGCACATGAATAAACACCAGCATGGTCCGTTTTCTTCCAAACCACTCACTAACATCCTTAGATCTCCCTGTAACATCTGTTGACGTATAGTTTTTTTTCTCGTCCCAATGTTTTATTTGTATCTTTTGTTTCTTTTCACTTGTGTGCTGCAGGTTAAGGAGCACATAGTTATCCCTCACCCACACATTTTTTTGTTGCAAACCTGTGTGTTTTCATAGGCTGTATGAACTGGCTTAACCATGCACATGCAATGGCACACACACACACACACACACACACACACACACACACACACACACACACACACACACACACACACACACACACATAGAGACATACCTGAGAGCGGGCTCAGAGGTGCCCAAAATGTACTGAGTAGTTTTTAGTCTTTGATATTTATTGTTTTTCCTGTATTTTGTTCTAGAAGACAAATGGTATGCAATTGATTAGATAGAAAAAATACACCCTGGAGGGGAGAGACACCCAGAGAGGAGGAGGATAAAAGTAATGTCTCTTGTCCCAACACATTCCAGAAGTGGAGCTCTATTCTTCTGAGGCCTCATGCATTTAAACTGCACGATTAGCAGCAGTCTAACAGGGGCTTGTATCTGCCGGGCTGAAGCAGAAACCAGTTGCTTGGGTTCAACTATCATTTTGTTTGTTTTCTCAGTGCCTCTGAAGGAATATGCTCCCAGAGATGCAAGCTTTGATCATAGGCTAAAACAGAACAGCCATAAATGAGCCCACATATGGTACCTGTATGGTACAGAGATCAAGACTAAATGGCTGAAACTGATAACATTCCCATATGACAACTGTAACAACATACTTCACAAATATTAATTCATGAAATGTAAAATCATATTTGAGTATGTTTTTTATAATGGCTTTACCTGGGCATAGTGTGTATTTCGTTGCATTCAGATAATGATGAAGAAATTATTCGTGTAGAATTGAGATACACGGACTGGTTGCCAGCAGTTTTGTGTTGCATTTTGAATTTATAATGCAATCTTGAAAAACACAGAAACTCAATGTAAAGAATATGTATGCATGTAATCCCCAATTGCTTTCCTTTTTTTCTCTTTGCTTCTTTTTCTGCAGCGACATATTTGATGCCATGTTTCCTGTCACCCACATTGCAGGAGAAACAGTCATCCAGCAAGGTTAGTACAAGATTTGTATATCTGTCTTGCAAACGTATACATAGCCCATATTTTGTCATGTTACAATCGCAGATTTCAATATGTTTCGTTGAGATTTTATGGAATGAAAGAAAACATAACAGACCATAATTTTGAAGGAAAATGATACATAGTTTTGGAACAGTTTTTAGAAAGCATGCAGTGATATTTAGCCTCTCAGAGATAAAAGGTTTTAACTCGAACCTCATAGGTAGCAAAGGTGTGTTTGGTTTTACACTGTTTCAAAAAAGGACCGGAAGAAAATTGAACAAGAATTACCTTATGTGTCACCAGGATGTCGCTGCAGTGCTTGCATCCTTTTTCTGCCAACTGGGAATAATATTGTCCCTATCAGTGCAGACAGTCACAAAGAAGCTATGACAAAATTTACATCACATAAGCTTTGCAGTCAACAGGCAACCAATTGACTTCAAGTGAAGAAATGCTGCGCAGAAAGGTCAGAGGTAAAGTTGTGAAGACGTTTACAGCAGCGTTAAGCCATAAAACAATATCTCAAACTTTCAACATCTTATTGATCTTAATGAATAATCTAGAAATAGATAGATTATGGCACAACTGCAAACCTACCAGACTTGGCCATCCACCTAAACCGACATGCCGGGCAAGGGGAGTATTAATCAAAGAAGCAATCAAGAGGGTACTGGTACCTCTGGAGGAGGTGCAGAGATGAACTGCTCACGTGGGATAATCTGTTACAAGCATATTAAAGCATATTTATGAGTTGTGCATTTAAATCTGCTTTTAAGGAGGCATGACAAGCATAAGCCCCTGTTAAAAGAAAGTCAGAAGAAGTTCCCTTTGCATTTCAGTGTAAGCCATGCAGGTGACATAGCAAACATGTAAAAGAAAGTGTTTTTGACAGATAACACCAAAATTTACTTGTAAACAAATTGAACAAAACTGGACTACATCAACAACACTGAAAGTGATGACTATGTGGCATAAGAATCTAGTCATATGCTCTTTTCCACTGGCTCTATTTACTCTTGCCCACTCAGACTGGTAATCCTCCAAAGTTTGCCTGAAGAAGTTACAATTTTGGGCTTTATGAACTTGTGAAGTTTTTGTCTCAACTCAGGTATGGCAGTAGCGAGGATAAAGACTTTAAAATGCAAAACTGCAGACTTTTGACCGCGGTGCAGTTAGTTTTAGGTTTACAGGTCCTTCTCAAAAAATTAGCATATTGTGATAAAGTTCATTATTTTCTATAATGTAATGATGAAAATTTAACATTCATATATTTTAGATTCATTGCACACTAACTAAAATATTTCAGGTCTTTTATTGTCTTAATATGGATGATTTTGGCATAGAGCTCATGAAAACCCAAAATTCCTATCTCACAAAATTAGCATATTTCATCCGATCAATAAAAGAAAAGTGTTTTTAATACAAAAAACGTCAACCTTCAAATAATCATGTACAGTTATGCACTCAATACTTGGTCGGGAATCCTTTGGCAGAAATGACTGCTTCAATGCGGCGTGGCATGGAGGCAATCAGCCTGTGGCACTGCTGAGGTCTTATGGAGGCCCAGGATGCTTCGATAGCGGCCTTTAGCTCATCCAGAGTGTTGGGTCTTGAGTCTCTCAACGTTCTCTTCACAATATCCCACAGATTCTCTATGGGGTTCAGGTCAGGAGAGTTGGCAGGCCAATTGAGCACAGTGATACCATGGTCAGTAAACCATTTATCAGTGGGTTTGGCACTGTGAGCAGGTGCCAAGTCGTGCTGAAAAATGAAATCTTCATCTCCATAAAGCTTTTCAGCAGATGGAAGCATGAAGTGCTCCAAAATCTCCTGATAGCTAGCTGCATTGACCCTGCCCTTGATAAAACACAGTGGACCAACACCAGCAGCTGACACGGCACCCCAGACCATCACTGACTGTGGATACTTGACACTGGACTTCTGGCATTTTGGCATTTCCTTCTCCCCAGTCTTCCTCCAGACTCTGGCACCTTGATTTCCGAATGACATGCAGAATTTGCTTTCATCCAAAAAAAGTACTTTGGACCACTGAGCAACAGTCCAGTGCTGCTTCTCTGTTGCCCAGGACTGGGGAATGCGGCACCTGTAGCCCATTTCCTGCACACGCCTGTGCATGGTGGCTCTGGATGTTTCTACTCCAGACTCAGTCCACTGCTTCCGCAGGTCCCCCAAGGTCTGGAATCGGCCATTCTCCACAATCTTCCTCAGGGTCCGGTCACCTCTTCTCGTTGTGCAGCGTTTTCTGCCACACTTTTTCCTTCCCACAGACTTCCCACTGAGGTGCCTTGATACAGCACTCTGGGAACAGCCTATTCGTTCAGAAATTTCTTTCTGTGTCTTACCCTCTTGCTTGAGGGTGTCAATAGTGGCCTTCTGGACAGCAGTCAGGTCGGCAGTCTTACCCATGATTGGGGTTTTGAGTGATGAACCAGGCTGGGAGTTTTAAAGGCCTCAGGAATCTTTTGCAGGTGTTTAGAGTTAACTCGTTGATTCAAATGATTAGGTTCATAGCTCATTTAGAGACCCTTTTAATGATATGCTAATTTTGTGAGATAGGAATTTTGGGTTTTCATGAGCTGTATGACAAAATCATCCGTATTAAGACAATAAAAGACCTGAAATATTTCAGTTAGTGTGCAATGAATCTAAAATATATGATGGTTACATTTTCATCATGACATTATGGAAAATAATGAACTTTATCACAATATGCTAATTTTTTGAGAAGGACCTGTAATATTGGATATTTGGGCTGTGCGGATTCAGCGGGGTCTTCCTCCCGTTTGACCCGATGCAGGCTCTGCCTTCTCCTTCCTCCTGCAGACAGTGGTTCGCTTAAGGACTGTGAATACATTTCTAAATCAAACACGCTGTTTCATAGTGGTATTGTTTTGTGTATTTTGGGAAAAAGTAAACCGCCTGTGTGTAATTCAGAAAGCTGACATGGTGTCCTTTTTCTTTTCTTTCAGCCTTCAGGCATGGTTTATGATTTGTAAAAAGTTAAATCATGTTTCTCTCTAGAGTTTTATTAACCTTCCCCTGCACTACCTTGGCAAAAAAAGTTTCTTTTCTCCTGGCCCCATGGCCAATCAGTAAACAGCAGTCTGTTCACGTCACATGTAACCCCTACTCAGCTCTGATAGTATCTGCTCTTGAGCATGTAGGTAATACATATATAATGCCAGTAGAAAAGCAGCATTAGTTAATGGGAAGATGGATAGAGCTAAATACAGGACAATTGTAAAGAAAGTTGTGTTGATGAGGCTGACGAAGACTTGAGACAAGAGTTGTGGTTGACCTTCCAGCAAGACAATGAGCCTAAACATACAACCAGGACTATACTGAAATGGGTCCAATCAAAGGATATTTGTAAGTGTAAAATTTGCCTAAACCTTAATCCAGAATTTGTGGCAAGACTTAACAATTGCTATTTACAGATACTCTCCATCAAACTGGAGCTTTTCTACAAAGCTGGATACAAATGCATACCACTCTTTTCTGAGGCTTAATAAAAACAAATTTTGATAATTTTGTACTTTTTCTTTCTATTTCACAATTTATGCTTCTTTGTGTTATTTTGTGTCCCATAAAATATAAATAAGACGCAATGAAGTTGATTTGATTTATGTATCACCTTTCACAGATAAAAATCACAGTGTTTCACAAAGGAAGCATAAAAACATGATTTCTGCTTGTAACATGAGAATATGTGAAAACGTTTAAGGGATGTGAAAACATTTGCTAGGTGCTGTTTTGTTGTAGCAATCCACTATTACAATACAAGTATTGCCCTAAATCCTGAATACAGAGTTGTAGTAGCCAACAATAGGACCAAATGTTTTGCCAAATCAGAACAATATCAGCTGGATCCACAGATCAACTGAACAATTTTCTGAAACTATTTTGCTGCCTGCTGGTTAATAAGTAACCTTGTCTTTTCACAGACTTGAACAACTAAACTAGTTAAACAGAAAGGAAGCAATTAAAACACCACTTTTACTGATTATCCATAATAGATTTATCTCAAAGAATACATCTACACCGTCACCATTGGGCATGTTTATTTTATCCTACCACTCCCTTTTCCTCTCATTGCCCTACTCACACATTCCACTCAACTTGCACCACTTGTTAGGTCCCTCTCCTCTGCTTTACAATCACACCTCTACCCTAGTCATCCCTGGATTTGGAAGAAAAGCAGACCAGGAATACCAGACTGCATTTTTTCCCTGTATTTCTTCCTTTATTTTCCTTTTTGAAACTCCTATCAAACACAGACATTTAATCCTATATTTTTGAAACACTAAAAAACACACATTCTGAAAATCCCCCACTTTAGATAATGTCATGTTAACACCTGCACAAAATCACATGCTACAGCCGTGGAGCACTCAGAAAAATGTTCACAAACAGACACTAGGTGAAGGATAACTTTTGGTGCCTCCCACCTACTCTTAAAACAGCTTTCAGCCCTATATCAGCCCTAATTTGGTGATAATAAGTCTAGCTTACTATGCCGGGCCCCCAGACCCAGACAGCCCATTCTTATTTAAACTACAGAGTGTGGTTTATAAAGTACTGATGTCATAGCTAGTGTTTGGACTTCTGTTGAGCTTGAAAAAACCAATTCCTACGACTAGCTACTTACACACTATAAAGACCTAAAAAGGGGGTAACACTTTATGGACTGAGCAGTAGTTATCATGCAATTTAAACTAGTTTTTCACTTTTGTCTACCTTTAGTTTTATCAGCTGAATCCTAAAGGTATATCATTGTGAACGTTTTTTTCTGAAAATAAAAACAAGAAAGTTTAAAATGGGAGCTTCTAAAAAATCTCTAACACAGTGACACGTAAAGGTTGTGGCTCAGCTAGCTACAGCTACCCCCTTTTGGTGCCTGATAGGTATGGCAACAGAAACTTGCACTGTTTCTTACTTTTCAGTATATGTTGGAATAGATAAAAACACATTTTATGGGGGACCTAAACGTATGATGCGCACCTGTTTTTTTAATTCCATTTGTACCGCAATGAATGGTGCAAAATTTCCTGCATCAGCACATATTTAGTTTTTTTTATGATATTAGGAAAAGTATCACGATGACGATATAACTTCTGATAAATAAATAAAACAAAGAAGTATTAATGTCTTTCTGATTTGAGTTCATATTAAACATAGACCCCAGACAATCATTTATATGTCCTGTTAATGGTAAATGGCATTAAAAAGGTTGCTTCTTGCTGACGTCTGCTGTTTTGGAATAGTTGTAGTATCTTAATGACTTGACTACTTTAAACCCTCTTTACCTTTTAGATTTTTTAATGCTGGATTAAAAAATTTTACCAAATACAGTAGTTGTTCTTAATGCTTGTTACTTAAATAATTAACATTTATTGCATTCCAGGCAGTTCTTTGCAATGTGTATATTGTGTACAGTGATATTGCGAAAATGATAAATGTGCAATATATTGCGCAGCTCTACTCGATAATCTCCTGACCATCTTGGGCTGATAGTTCAGTGATCTAAACACAGTTTAAGAATGCCCTCAAGTCAAATAATTATAAGCTGAATTAATCAGAAGAGAGGTGAGGCTACCCTGCCACTGGAGCCACTTCAAGCATTCGGCATGCCGAAGTGAGGGAATGCAGTATATTGTATACCAGAGGTCACGGATTAGCAGACCAGGGTCCGGACCCACATGCCGTCCAATCCGGACCCAACCTGATTTTAAACATTTATATATTACTGCATGTTGTCCAACAGTGTTTAACTTCACTTGCGCCGCATCTTGTGTTATTATGGTATAGCCCTGCGGAGCGTCTGGCCTCGGCCTGCACGTTATGCAAGTCGGGCAATGAGCTGCTTCAGTCAGGGCTGCTGCTGCTACCCTAACAGCAAACATTTTCTCATTTACTATGTAGATATAAACATTTTATTCCTGCCAGCTGTCACGTCTGACTTTTGAACAGATGCGACAAACAGCTATGTAGGTCAGCGACTTTCTGGTCCGCACTCCAAGCCAGCTGGTGTCAGTAATGCACCACATCGTTGTATGCCAACCGCCAGAAAACGACAAAGAAGAACCGATGCAGGTCCTTCATCACGGGTTGCTAAGTTACTGGCAGCTCACGCTTGCTGATAGTACAATTACTTGGTGCACAGATGAGTGAGTAAAAGAAGATGGCTTCATCAAAAATACCTAAAGTGGACGATGAAAATAACACATTTAAAGATGAATGGACAGAAGCATACAGTCTGTTACCCGTGTTCACTGTGAGTACATTGGATTTTGGGAAAACACACAAAGCCTTTCATTGACTGGGAAATGATCAAAGAGTGCATAAAAACTGTGGCAGAAACACTTAAAGATGGAACAGAAGGACAACAACTTCAGGAAAAGGTTAAGCAAATTTCCATGCCTGTCACAAGCACAACAAGGAGAGCAGAATTATACCAAGTTGCACAGACCCAGCTCGACTGTGCCATTCAAAGTGTGTTTAATATTGGTACTTAAATTGGATTGCTCTTTTCTGTTCAGCTTATGATTTCATGGGCATTTGAATAACTTATCAGTAGTTTAAAAAAAAATAGTGTTTTAGTGTAAATAAAGATATAAGAAAATATATTTGTCTCTTGATTTAAAATGTTCGGATTTAAAGTGTTTGGATGAGGGACGAGGTGGACCTTCTGCTATTTTAATTGGGGACCCCTGTGGTATACTATACAGAGCACCTGCATACTGAAGCATGAGATTAACTGTTTTTAGTGGGTCACTGCTGCGACATACTTGCGTAAATTTCGTAGAAATGAGCAAACATACGTACTATGTATTTTGCCTTTCTAATGCTAATTTAAAGGACGTTTTTGGCCTGCCTAAAACATCCATAGCAGCCACATCATGTATGCTACAGTATCAAATGTGTCACAACATGACGACTGAGCGTTATTTACATAAATCAGCATTTCCTCCATCGACATTTAAGACACATATACAACAGTGCTACCAGGATTAAAAAATAAAACTGCTGGAATATATTATCTTGTATGTTTTTTAGTAGATTGAGATGAAAAAAGTTGTAAGTGTGGCATGTCAATTAATATCCACCATAATAATGCTTTATCCAACAATGAGCTCTACGTTGCTTGTACCATTGCATGGCTTGAGCAAGTGATTCAATAGCTACTAGGCCTGAAACAATTAACTGTATTAATCGTGACTAAACAATTATTAAAATATTCTTCAACCTTTTTTAGTAATCAAAAAGTTATTAACTGGAATATACAGACTGTAAAAGATGCCAAAGAACAACCCACTCAGAGCAGTAATTAGGTCAAAACTGTACAAAAAATGTTTACATTTTACATTTAAGATTAAACACCTTCTTTGTCTATAAATATGCTTTATCCAGAACTCCTCAAGTGGCATAGTTTTAGCTTCACCTGGTTCAAATTATGTAAAAGATCTCCTATTAAGCACCTTTTGCCATCGAAAAAATAGTCAACAGTTTAAGTGATTAGCGAAATAAACGTTAGTTGCAGCCCTAATACCTACAGATACAACACCATTGATACATATTGCTGCTACTACTTAAATTATTTTATCAAAATGTCTTATGCTAACCCCTTATGATAGGTACTTTGCTTATAAAACATACTGGATATCACAGATGTAACCCATGGTGCCTGTTGCAGCAAAGCTATTGGTATAAATGAAACTGACCTTCTGTTGAAACAAGACCACATGAGGTATGTTAGCCTGTGAGAGTGCATATGTCGGTGTGTGTTCGTGTGTGCAGATTCTGGTTAAATATTTGCCTGCACTCTCAAGCAAAAGACGCAAAACAAAGCCCTGGCCACCAAAGTGATAAAAGACAGGAAGAGTACAAGAAAAGACAGACACAGTTAGAGGAAACTGAAGGAGGGATAGATGAGATGAAAGAGAGAGAAAGAAGAAAAATTATGGCAGGGCCAGGTTGCAGCAGGTTTGTCAGAATATGTGTGTGTGCACGGCTCTTTAGGGTCTTTTCAGGGGTAGGCTTTCAGACAGACAACGAACATTTCATGTGACAAATAGGGCAGTATGATTAACGAGCCCTCCAATCCTCTCAGTATTAATTAGCCGTGTGAACTTTTGTGAACTTTACTCACATGGTGTCCCCCACCTTTTAGGTCTTCAGGTGAACTTGGACCAAAAAATAATCACAAAGTCAGAACCTTGTACCAAAAGGATGCACTGTTATACATATTTGTCATTTAGACTCATTAAGCCCACGTTTGCCTTGAAATGCAGTTATGTTTTAGTGTTTTTGTTTGTTTAACACACAGCTTTTCTATGACAGTGACACAAGTAGACCACATTTTATGGACTGAACTTTGCTTGTTTTCAATTTTATAAAGACCGTGATGAATAAAGCAACCACCTGTAGATAGCCACTGTTGCACTGTGTTAAAGCTTTGCATGTTCAGGCACTTATGTTTCAGAGTTTCCGCTGTTAAACCAAAGTAATGACTAATCACTGCTGTTACTGCAACTTTCTACTGGCATGAGATCTTTTGCACAAAGTTATTGGCATGCCCTGTGAAATATGTTATCTCAAGAAGGCAGTAGCACTTTTAACGCTACCCAGAAGCTCAAAGCCATTTAATTTATAAGAACTCAAAGAAATGGCACTGTTCTTTAATTTATTTTGTTTCTTTTTAGGAGAAAAAGACAAATCAGACTTTCAGTTTTGCATTATTAACTTTTTAAGAGTAACGTTTTTTGAATTTTGCTGCATGTAATTATTTCTTACTCCTATCTAATATAATTCGTGATTTATTTGTCCAGAACCTTTGCTAGCAGAGGGTTCATTTAATATGAAATAATTAAGTAACTAAGATTGCATGTGTGTTAGTTGCTTTCTTTGTTCGTATAAGCTCATGATTTCTTCTCTCTCCTCTTCAGGTGATGAAGGAGACAACTTCTACGTGATTGATCAAGGTGAAGTGGACGTAAGTGTCAGGCACACTCAAACACAAGCACACACCCTCTAGCAAAATGTTGCTGCCTTCTGTCTGAACAACATGAACATGTGGCTGACAGTGAACGGTAAAAATATAACAAGCTAACCAACCATGTCTTTCAATGTCTTAGTTTAAGCTAAATTTGGACAAGATGTATGGGTTAAGAAAAGTTCAATTTAACATATTTCTATAGAGAAACATCAGTTGAAATTTCTTAGTTGATTTCTAGTGTCCAGTTTTTGTAAAGCTCTTGAGTTTCCAATACTGGCTCTAGTCGGCTGCTTTTTTTCTACAACTGTAATATTAATAAAATAAACAGACATAAAAACAGCAATCAAAATATTTTTCTAGCCTTCCTGCCGTGTGTGTGAGACAGAGCAGACAAACAAGAATCTAATAAAGTCACCCATTGTAGGAAACACAGTTTCATTTTAAATACCTTTTTGTATTTCTTTGTATTTCTGTACTTCCTCATTCTTAAACCACTTACTGATACTGATAACAGCTCAATTTGGCCCTACTTCCTTTTGCAACAGCGTCCACTGGATGGACGTCTGAATGGATACATTTTTTATCATATATTATTTTTAAAGATTAAACAAAAATTACACTTGAAGGTATTCCAGTTTGACGTTTACCTATGTTAACTTTCATTCATCTGTTTTCAAAGATAGTTTACAAAAGAAGATTGTGACCCCGTTTAAAATCCTTGCTTCTCCAGTCATGTCAAGACACAACTGCACCATTACTAATGGGCTTGTTTGCTGAACTGCTCTTATATTTTGTCCTCTTCAAAGTCTGGTTCTGGTCTGATGACAATCTGAACATGGCGCTTCAGAGGTGAGCGCCCCATGAAGGCTCCCAAATTGAGAAGAACTATTGTCTTTGCGAGCCTGACACCAAGCGATAGAGTTAAGTGGAGAGATAAAACAGGAGCCGATGGAAAGTTAAACAGGAAGTGACCTTATCAACTTACAGCAGCGAGAAAAAAAAACTGGGTAAAAGGAGAGAGGCAGGTTGGTGAGCTTTTTTAAGGTTTCCAACATCAGTAATCCATCCTAAATTGAAAGTAGGAAGCAAAGCTCTGATATGGTGCCTTGATAGAAGGACTCCAGCTTAAATAGCTGATAGTCTCGCTGCTTTGACTGGCATTGTTTTAGATGTGTCTTGTTGATGTGATTAGATAAGTAACCTGAATTATACAGAGATTCGTGTGAAAGAGAAGTGAGCCACAATTTTCCACAAAACATCATTCAGTTTTGTGGAAAATTTTCAGCTTAAGTGTTAGATAAAGATTTACATAAAAATCTTGTTATTAGTTCCTGGTGTTGCCAATTGCTTCAGCTTTGCTATGATACCTCCAGGAGTTGACCGTGGAATACTGCAAAGGTTTCGTCCTATCACTGTAGGAAATACTAGTTATTTATATAGATTTGTTTTTGTTTTTTTGCATTTTATTTGACCATATCCAAAGCTTGAATGTTTATACTTCCACTTGCTCCTAAGGTTTTCCATAAAGTTGTTTCAGCTCAACAGCTGCACCGTCACGCAGCTGCAGCTTTGCTCTGCCTTGATTGCTCCTCCTTCGATGTGCCACACCAGATGTGTACTGCTCACTAGTGAATCTGCTCCCACAGTCTTTTCTGTCTGCACCAGAGCTGTGGGAAGACTATCCTCAAACTCCCATCCCTCCCTTGCCAAACCTCGCCCTCTTTTACATCCATTTCACCTCATATCCCTCTCATCCATCCCTTACAGACAGCGGCTGCCTCCCAGCCACAGCCCTGGCATTAAACTACGTCAAGGACAGTGCAGAGATTATGGGAGTGTGGAGATGTCTCTCATTAGACAGGGGTGTAAATTTGCCAGCATCTCATAAACTGCCTGAAAGTTGCTACTAATGTAATCCCCTCTATGTCTGCACACAAATCTGTTTACTTTAAGACATTGGCTTTTGTCTATAGGAAGAACATTGTCAAGCACTAGGTTTAGTACATTTAACATACTTTTGTTTTGCAGAAGAAAGTTCTGTTTTGTTCTTGATTTAGTTCAGGATGTTGGAAAGCTGTGAAGCCAACTAACAATAAGCATGAATTCATGCTTTATTCTTGTTTGCTTTTGATTTATTTTGTTTGATATTGTTTCTTATCTGCTATTAGCCACTGAAGTTTCTGCTCATATTTAGTGAAATATTTAGGTTTATAAAATTCTAGGACATTTGCAAAACATTCTTTATTTCAATCTTTCTTCCTAGAGCTGCACGTACTGTTACCAAAAGTTAAAGTTTACCCTTTTTCTGTTTTATGAACTTAAAGGGACTATTTAGGGGAGCTGAATGAAACCTATAATAAGTGTGCAAGTACAAGCATAAAGTCAAAATAATTACTACCTGAGTACAGGATTGGAAACTGTTGTAAAAATACCCCCACTGGTCCGCTCTGATGTAACGCTTTTGCAACGTTCTGATAATTGTTTTCTGAGGCTTGACGTAACCACAGTCAGCGCTGTGCATCCCTTTGAACCTAATCCAGCCTATAGTGACGGATGGGTCCCTTGTGGTTCCCCTCAGAGTCTGAATAATGACTTCCAACAATTCTGGCAGCTCACAGCAGCAAACAGAGGAATAAACCCACCTTCTGTTTCCCTCCCTCCTTTCTCTCTGTGTTATTAAGTCAACAAGATAGTGGATAGCGTGTTGACAGTTGAAACCATAACGACCCCAGAGACGGCATCTATGAGCCTCACTGAGGTTGTATTGTCTGTAGAGCTCTACCGGCTGGTCTAAAAGCAGCATGTGTGTGGATGTAAGCAATTATCGGGATGGGTGTGTATGCATTTCATTTGAGGATAGACCTGAAAAGGTTTGCACATCTATCTAACTACCATGACTTCCAGAACACAAGAAAGACATAAAAGACACAGGATAAGGAGAAATGAAGAAATATAAGGTATGATGGATGACCTTTTAGATAATTTCATTTGATGGCTTAGAGTAGAAGAAAAAATAAAAAAGTCAATAGCTTTGTGAGGACTGCAATAGTCCGAGTGCAACTGCCAGTTGTTGGCATTCTTTGAAACAGATAATCTTATTTACTGTCCATCCCTCTTTTCTGTTTTTATCTCTGCAGGTGTATGTGAATGGTGAGCTGGTGACCAATATTGGAGAGGGGGGAAGTTTTGGCGAGCTGGCACTGATCTATGGGACTCCAAGAGCTGCCACCGTCAAGGCCAAGACTGATCTTAAACTGTGGGGCATCGACAGAGACAGCTACCGCCGCATCCTCATGGTATGTATGCCAACAAACTGAAATAAGTATACTCTGTGATATCAGGAAGTACCAACTCTGGTAACACACTGAATGCCAACAATTCCGCAGCTACCAGATCTCTAGCATTAAGAACAACTTCATTATACAGCTAGCACTTTTTGGTTTTGTGTATTAAAAAATAAAATACAATACATTAAAAATCATTCTATTTAATTAAATATAAAATTCTTATTGAATTGGAAACAGAGTATTTCACATTTTGTCACATTAGAACTACAAACGTCAACAAACCTTTTAAGAATGTATGCAGCAGGGCAACACAAATTAGTTCATAAGGAAGGGAAATTATACTGAAAGTGGGTCGTATGTGTGTTCTGACCTCTTTACTCTGATACTCCTTAATAAAATCCATAACACATTAATTGGAGTCCCTCCGTGTATAAATTCATCTCAGAATAAATACACAGCACCAGAAAACATCATCCCTATGGTTAAACATGGTGATGGCAGTATAATGTCTTGGGACGTTTTTCTTCAACAGGAACAGAGTGGATGGGAAGATGGATGAAGCTAAATACAAGAGAAAACCTGTCAGACGCTGCAAGACTTTAGACTAATGGAATTCAGTCCCTATTTTGCAGCTTCTAGGAGGGTCTCTTTTAGGATTTTCATGTATTCAGCTCCATCCATCTTCACATCAGGTCCGACCAGCTTTTCTGCCTCTGCTGAAGAGAAGCATCCCCACATCATATTGCAGCGACCGTCATGCTTTGCTACTGGGAGGGTGTGTTCACGGTGATGTGGAATGTCGTTACTTATTATGAGATCAAATTACACACAGGTGGCCTATACTGGATTTTACTAAAGGCTTTCTTACTGCTAGAGTGGGATGCTTTTTTATTTGTAAATAATTTTGAAAACCATGTATTATTTTTCTCCTACTTTGTATTGTGCATTATGCATACATTGTGTTGCTCTGCAACATAAAATCCAAATAAAATGTGCTTAAGTTTCTAGTTGTAATGTGACAAAATGTGGAAAAGTTCAAGGGATATGAAACACTTCCACACAGCCATGTTGCTGTGAAACAAGGTCTATTAAAACATTATTGAACTTTTATTCTTTTTAGTCTAATATAGGCTACAATTTAAAATTCTAATAAATAAATAGATATTAAACATTTAGAACACAGAATACTATAAAACAAATATCAGAATAATATTCACACTGTGATTGAATTTTGAAGTAAGTATGATATATGTGAGCACATATCTCATTTATTCTGTGTTTGGTCCTCAACACTCATCTTTCATGCTCTTTTGCATCCAATATTTCCTCCCACTTAGCTCCTTAAAACTCCTTAAACACTTACAGCACTCGCTTTCATTTACAGGTGCATGCACACACAGGAGCCTATACTCCCATTTTAATATCTCCCTAGATCTCCCCTTAGATGAGAAAAGGGAAAAAAGTAAAAGAGGAGAGTGAGTGTGTGGGCTGAATAGGAGAGAAAGGGTCAATTCTAATGCCTGTACATGCACTTCTCACTCCAGGAGCTTATCTGGTAGGAATGTCTAAATGTTTAAAGTGGAAACATTAGGTGCTCTGCCCTGGCTGTCACACTCACAGACATATTTTTTGTTCCATTTGAATGACTAATTATTGCACATGTCTGAGTATATCTCTGTCAGAACCCTTGTCCAGCTAAACACTACCTCAGACGTTCCTAACACTTTATTTCAAATAAATTAGTCAGACACCAATTAACCTCCCTAATTCCTGTGTTTTTACTAAACTTTGCCATTGGCAGCAGTGAAATTTCAGTTTTCAGAGCTTGTGGATGTGGAAGAAGGGTTTTTTTTTTTGAGAAGGGGAATTTAAGCTCATTGTAAAGTTGGCAGAAATCTGCCTAGCACTCATGTCACCTCTTAAGCGCATAGTTAAAGTGACGGCCCAATCCGCCCTGGTAACCTTTCTTTGAGAGCATTCTCGCTCTCTGCAGCTCTCATTCCTTCGTTCTTTCCAGCAGCAACAAGTAGAGGGGGTGGCGGGGTTGAAAATAGAATTCAATTACATGAACCTGTAGTTAATTATTGCTGTCAATGATTTGTAAAGCTGTTTTTATAAAGTGTGGTATTCTGGCAGTGTCTTTGGCCGACACAATGAGCATTCTCTCTTTGTGTAAGAATATGTGTGTTTCCCAGTAAAAACTTACGCTGAGTCTCTGGATCCGCAGCTAGTTAGCGCTGAGGTTGAAAGGTGCATTGGCACTGTTGTTTGTTTGATTTTTTCACATCTGTTCCACTGTCCTCTTTGTCTTCATAATCTTCAAATTTTAAGATAAAGTGAGATTTAACACTTAAAATGTCACTTATCCATTTGATTTCAAGCCAAACAAATAGAATGTAGAATTGTACAAACTTTTGCTTACATGATTTTTTCTATGTGCTGAAGTGTTCTAAGACTAAGCACTAAGCTGTTATTTAGTAAGACAAGTTAAGCTAATTTGAGTGCTAGGATAGGGTCCAGCCTAAAAACGATAAGAAGGGTACTGAAAATGGATTGATGGATGTTGGATAATATTCAAGTTAGGACACAACGTGGACAAAAACACAATCTTTTCATTAAGGCACAGTGAGAACACAAGGGACCCGAATGGTCTGATGATATCAATTGCTTTAATCTGATCCCTGCTATGACATTTCTACGAATAAAAACAGCATTTTTGACTTAAGATATCAATTTTACAGCATTCTTAAAATAAGCTAAAATAAAAGGAAATCTCATTCTTATTCCCAGATCCCAGTCATACATGTACACCACATATGCAACAGGACTTGATGTTTCACAAAATGTGTTTTAGACCCACACAAGACCAATTTTGAGATACGCTAACATCCATGACAAATTAGAAACAGTGGAACTACCCCTTAACCACCCTTAATAATGTTTAAATAAATTTTTGAATATTTCCTAACTGTCGTTTGTTAATGTGCTCTAACAAAATAACAAAACCCATACCGCCCTTTGTCTATGAGTGTGTGGAAACAGGTGAACGTTGCTAAAGTGAATTTTAGTTGGCAACAAAACAGGAAAAGTGCACATAAACATGGTTGCATTAACATAACTGAGCCCCAATTGATTCACAACCTGGCAAAGATCAGAAGTGTTCAGAATTAGTTATGTTCATTTGCAAAATAACATCAGACTTTCTTGATTATGTAATGTGTGAAAAAAATCAGTGTATCACACAGAACTGGCTTCAACAAACGGTTGTATGTTTTACCTGATTACAGGATTTTGTTTACAAACAAAAAAGCTTATGCTAACAAACTGATCTGTTTTCTATTATTATGGTATTCCCTGCGGAGGGGACCACTGTCTCGGATTCGAACAGCAAACAGATGAGTACCCTGAATGAAACAACATAAGCAAACTGAAGTAAATAAAAATCAAATCACAGCTACAACAAAGTGTCTGACAGATGAAACACTGCAGTGCATATTTAAAACATGCTTCAAAATGAAATGCTGAAATGATGAAGGTCTTAATTGATAGAAATATGATTACAAGTGTTGTTCACTACAGAACAAAGGACATACAGTGTAGTAACTTCCATCCAAAAATTGGTTCAGCATGGACATATTTTAGAGATATTTGATGTTGGTCAGTGCTTTATTTAGCCAACAAAAATATCTTGAAAATTGAAAGTCAGACTTGGTGAGCCCTTTCACCAACCTCAGCCATCTTTCAACCATATGTGTAGATTTATGGATGTCTTTATGTGGAAATCTTTTCACTATTCACTTTTCAACCACGTTGTCATATTGTTTAGACATACAGGTCCTTCTCAAAATATTAGCATATTGTGATAAAGTTCATTATTTTCCATAATGTCATGATGAAAATTTAACATTCATATATTTTAGATTCATTGCACACTAACTGAAATATTTCAGGTCTTTTATTGTCTTAATACGGATGATTTTGGCATACAGCTCATGAAAACCCAAAATTCCTATCTCACAAAATTAGCATATCATTAAAAGGGTCTCTAAACGAGCTATGAACCTAATCATCTGAATCAACAAGTTAACTCTAAACACCTGCAAAAGATTCCTGAGGCCTTTAAAACTCCCAGCCTGGTTCATCACTCAAAACCCCAATCATGGGTAAGACTGCCGACCTGACTGCTGTCCAGAAGGCCACTATTGACACCCTCAAGCAAGAGGGTAAGACACAGAAAGAAATTTCTGAACGAATAGGCCGTTCCCAGAGTGCTGTATCAAGGCACCTCAGTGGGAAGTCTGTGGGAAGGAAAAAGTGTGGCAGAAAACGCTGCACAACGAGAAGAGGTGACCGGACCCTGAGGAAGATTGTGGAGAAGGGCCGATTCCAGACCTTGGGGGACCTGCGGAAGCAGTGGACTGAGTCTGGAGTAGAAACATCCAGAGCCACCGTGCACAGGCGTGTGCAGGAAATGGGCTACAGGTGCCGCATTCCCCAGGTCAAGCCACTTTTGAACTAGAAACAGCGGCAGAAGCGCCTGACCTGGGCTACAGAGAAGCAGCACTGGACTGTTGCTCAGTGGTCCAAAGTACTTTTTTTGGATGAAAGCAAATTCTGCATGTCATTCGGAAATCAAGGTGCCAGAGTCTGGAGGAAGACTGGGGAGAAGAAAATGCCAGAAGTCCAGTGTCAAGTACCCACAGTCAGTGATGGTCTGGGGTGCCGTGTCAGCTGCTGGTGTTGGTCCATTGTGTTTTATCAAGGGCAGGGTCAATGCAGCTAGCTATCAGGAGATTTTGGAGCACTTCATGCTTCCATCTGCTGAAAAGCTTTATGGAGATGAAGATTTCATTTTTCAGCACGACCTGGCACCTGCTCACAGTGCCAAAACCACTGGTAAATGGTTTACTGACCATGGTATCACTGTGCTCAATTGGCCTGCCAACTCTCCTGACCTGAACCCCATAGAGAATCTGTGGGATATTGTGAAGAGAACGTTGAGAGACTCAAGACCCAACACTCTGGATGAGCTAAAGGCCGCTATCGAAGCATCCTGGGCCTCCATAAGACCTCAGCAGTGCCACAGGCTGATTGCCTCCATGCCACGCCGCATTGAAGCAGTCATTTCTGCAAAAGGATTCCTGACCAAGTATTGAGTGCATAACTGTACATGATTATTTGAAGGTTGACGTTTTTTGTATTAAAAACGCTTTTCTTTTATTGGTCGGATGAAATATGCTAATTTTGTGAGATAGGAATTTTGGGTTTTCATGAGCTGTATGCCAAAATCATCCGTATTAAGACAATAAAAGACCTGAAATGTTTCAGTTAGTGTGCAATGAATCTAAAATATATGAATGTTAAATTTTCATCATGACATTATGGAAAATAATGAACTTTATCACAATATGCTAATATTTTGAGAAGGACCTGTAAGCCTGCATGATGTTTTTTAAGTCTTACCAGTGAAACTTTACCTGGGAGCTGAAATAATTCACCCACCTTTAAGCTAAATCTGTGTTCAAAAAAAATTATTTAAATAGGTTGTCCACAGAAAAGTAATCTAATAGAAAACACAGCAACATACAGTAAAACAGAAGTTATTAATTCATTCTAAACTTGGCTGGTTAGCAGTGCCATGGCTTTAAAGCTGTGGTTAGATGAATTTCTATGTTTGAGCAACATAGAGTCTCGCAGCAGACTCTATGTTACTCTAATTGGCTTAAATGATGTTCTAGGGACAAAGCTTGTGCCTACATTTCTGATTTGGGGCTTCTGTGAGAATCCTAAATCAAATTGCTAAATTGATATTTAATAGCAGAGACGGCACTGTCTCTTGCAATAGTTGAAACTTTAACCATTGTTAGAAAAAAGACAACTTAACTGCTGAATTATCTGATCTAATGGAAGAATGTATAACAAAAACGAGGCAGACCCTTGAACGAAGCCCTGAGGAACTCCTCATGACAGGTTTGTTGATTTGGAAATGATGTAGTTATGTAAGATTAAAGGTGACTACTACTAGGGATGCACGATATATGGGCATTGACATCTGTATCGGCTGAAGTTTTGAACATATTAGGCTATTTAACATATCGGGATATTAATAATATTTAATACCATCTTGTTGCTGTTTGTGTATGTGTGTACATGACGTAACAGTTATAGTGATGCAGTGCAGGACTGTAGTGTGTTTAACTGAAACATAGAAGTAATGTCAGTGGTGTGGTCGTTTTTTCACTGTGTTGAAAGGATAGTGAGATATATATGATATACAATATCGGTAATTATTGATTTTCGGCCGTAACAGCTATATTAATATTGGATATTGATATCGGCCTCAATTTTTATATCGGTGCATCTCTAACTATTACTTTTCAATAAAAAAGAAAAATTATCTGGAAATTGTTACAAACAAAAAGGTAATGATTTGGAAGAAAACTGTACACTGTTTGTACATTGGATACAAGGGAGGGAGGGGAGGCTACAGATTTTTTAAAATAAAGTTTGGTAGATCGTACTCTATGCTTAAAAGTAAAGTGAATTTCATATAATTAGATTTATCATAATAATTGTGGCGTTATCAACAATAAGCATGTTGATAAATAGTAAATGTAATATGTCATTGATGTTGTAAAGCAAAACCAAGGCGCCCCTTCAAACTATCACACCCACACATCCCACCACTTTCCTTATTCAAGAGTTGAGCAAACAATGTAATACCAGTCCTTGTAGTAAACACACTCTCCCCATTGTGTTGCCATCAGTCATACAACACCAGCGTTGTTGTGTCATCTTGGTATTTACACAGACACAATTACATCCAGAGCCGTAATCAAACTAACAGACCAGCGTCAACAAACAGAACACGAGGCGAAAGGAAACAAGGGCAAATTATACCAAGAAACAAGGAGCGATGAAGGTTGAGGGAGCGGAGGTGTCTCATATTGGACAGACATGAAGGTGATAGAGATGGGGCTTAAGATACAGTTGGTTTAGTCTGGCTGCGCTCCACACCTCAAGCCTTTGATGATTCCACCTCAAAGACACCAAACAGACCAAAAGGCTGGCTCATCTTTAACCACATGAATGGCAAAGACATTAGGTCGAAGAGAAGTAGGACATTTTTACACATAGTCGTGTGCTGAAGCCCTCCCACGTAGACAAGACGGATTAGGGTAGATGCCAATAAAGATGGTTGCAAGAAAGTATTATATTCAGTAGTGTCATATTTTTATTTGGTAACCTTTGGAAATGCAGATCCTACATTACTGACATTACTTGGGCCCACTCTGTTGTTCCTACTGCAGTCACATAAATCAAACCTACTGTATATGTTTTATGTTTGCATGGCAAGCATTTAAAATCTTTAAGCATTGCAAAAAGGCTGTAAACACTGGAGTGCTGACTGGTGTGGTGAAACATGTGCATGTGAAAGTTTAAGAGTCGCACATAGCGCACATGTTCACGTAATGCTAAAAATGTTGTCCCTGCTCAGATAGCAGCAGAACATAAGTGGCAGAACTAAAAACAGACTTGCCTGCACACACTCAAATCATTTATCCAGGAGGGAGGCAGAGCAGTCTAGAATTCCTTTAATCAAGTTGTTTACGATCCTCAGTTTGACGTTGACTCACTTGAGAAGATTTTCTCCCCTTTTAAGACAAAATGTGAAATTAAATGAAATTAGAGGCAGCAGCGAGACTAAAGCACTTGTGCTGATGACACCCCAGCCTCAATACATATATCATTTCTATATGCAAAAAGGAAGAAACGGGGGGGAGGACGAGGTGGAAGATCATCTGCCCTCACTAGAGTTTTTTATTTTGCTTTCTTAATGCTCCTGCTCTCCCTGAGTGGCTCTGTGCAGTGAAGTAGAAACACAGTTGAGGAAGGGGTCTCTGGGTCTGGTTTTGTCACGAACCACCTGATTTTCACAGCAAAGCCAGGGAGGGGGAAAGTCCCCTGCCTGATGGGTGGGGCAGGCCACACACACAGACACACACACATGCAATAATCTTTACCTCATATCTCATGCAAACCTCCTTAAGCATGACCCCATGAACTACGATGTGTTAATCTTAAATAACCTTGAATTGTAGTTTGTTTCTTATGGGCACTGGACGTCTCTTACTCTGTGACTGATAGCATTTGGAAATGTTCACCAAGATACAGAAAACTAGTAACCATTCAAATAATTTTAGATTTTAACAACTCATTTCAAATTTTGCTGACTCTTACTTTTGCTAATCCTTCAGTAATAAAAGTGGGAGAAGAAGAAAAATTAAAGCATTGCAAAATAAATCAAAATGTACCTTTTGAAACCGAGCCACTCCAAGAATGACTGCAGTATTTAGCAGAATAATGAAGCAATTATTTGAAACTGCTGCGCTACCAGTTGATTTAGGACTGTATCAATCAGTGAATGGGTTTTTTGTGTTTATCTTGCAGGGTAGCACTCTGAGAAAGAGAAAGATGTACGAAGAGTTCCTAAGTAAGGTCTCCATACTTGGTAAGTGTATTCATCAGATGGTAACATCCAAAAATGACGCAGTATGTTTTAAAGATATTCATAACCCTTAAATTTTTCACATTTTCTTCACAAACTACAATTTATATTGATGGGATTTTTAGGTCATAGATAATTTCTGAAATTTCTTCTACGAATAAAATTCAGAAAAATCTGGGGTACATTTCTATTTAGCCCCCTTAATCTCCTACTACAAAATAAAATCCAGCACAACCAACTTCCTTTAGAAGTCATCACATTTAAGTACTAATTTGAGTACTACTACCTGTAAATAAAACAGTTGTGTGAAAACCTCAAGAAGTGTTTTTAGAGAACATTTGTGAACTTGATCTGGCCTGAGTCGGGCATCACTTGCTTGTCTCCAGCTGGTCCAACATGCTGCTGCTCGACTGCTAACTGGTACAAAAAAACACAAGCACATTAGCCCAGTTTTAGCGTCACTTTACTCGCTTCTAGGGATGGGTACTCTTCACATGTACTCAATGGTACCAGTTTTCGGTACTTTTGTGTGTGTTTATGTGGTAATAAATGTTATTTTGTGTTATAATAAAATCTAAAAAAATATTTTATTTAGCATATTTATTTCTCAATATATAAACTTTAATGAATATATCAAAACAACATCCAGCTGTTTAACATCTATAACATCTAACTTGTTTCAAAAATTTCTTCAACAGGAAATCCCTTAACTGACTACGCAGTGTAATGCACAAATAAAATCCAGCCATGTTGCTGGCTGCAGACGATGAGTCCCTAACGGATGCAGGCGTATTAACGGTGCTGAATGCAGGAATTGTAGCTGTACAGGTCCTTCTCAAAATATTAGCATATTGTGATAAAGTTCATTATTTTCCATAATGTCATGATGAAAATTTAACATTCATATATTTTAGATTCATTGCACACTAACTGAAATATTTCAGGTCTTTTATTGTCTTAATACGGATGATTGTGGCATACAGCTCATGAAAACTCAAAATTCCTATCTCACAAAATTAGCATATTTCATCCGACCAATAAAAGAAGTGTTTTTAATACAAAAAACATCAACTTTCAAATAATCATGTACAGTTATGCACTCAATACTTGGTCGGGAATCCTTTTGCAGAAATGACTGCTTCAATGCGGCGTGGCATGGAGGCAATCAGCTTGTGGCACTGCTGAGGTCTTATGGAGGCCCAGGATGCTTCGATAGCGGCCTTTAGCTCATCCAGAGTGTTGGGTCTTGAGTCTCTCAACGTTCTCTTCACAATATCCCACAGATTCTCTATTGGGTTCAGGTCAGGAGAGTTGGCAGGCCAATTGAGCACAGTGATACCATAGTCAGTAAACCATTTACCAGTGGTTTTGGCACTGTGAGCAGGTGCCAGGTCGTGCTGAAAAATGAAATCTTCATCTCCATAAAGCTTTTCAGCAGATGGAAGCATGAAGTGCTCCAAAATCTCCTGATAGCTAGCTGCATTGACCCTGCCCTTGATAAAACACAGTGGACCAACACCAGCAGCTGACACGGCACCCCAGACCATCACTGACTGTGGGTACTTGACACTGGACTTCTGGCATTTTGGCATTTCCTTCTCCCCAGTCTTCTTCCAGACTCTGGCACCTTGATTTCCGAATGACATGCAGAATTTGCTTTAATCCGAAAAAGTACTTTGGACCACTGAGCAACAGTCCAGTGCTGCTTCTCTGTAGCCCAGGTCAGGCGCTTCTGCCGCTGTTTCTGGTTCAAAAGTGGCTTGACCTGGGGAATGCGGCACCTGTAGCCCATTTCCTGCACACGCCTGTGCACGGTGGCTCTGGATGTTTCTACTCCAGACTCAGTCCACTGCTTCCGCAGGTCCCCCAAGGTCTGGAATCTTCCTCAGGGTCCGGTCACCTCTTCTCGTTGTGCAGCGTTTTCTGCCACACTTTTTCCTTCCCACAGACTTCCCACTGAGGTGCCTTGATACAGCACTCTGGGAACAGCCTATTCGTTCAGAAATTTCTTTCTGTGTCTTACCCTCTTGCTTGAGGGTGTCAATAGTGGCCTTCTGGACAGCAGTCAGGTCGGCAGTCTTACCTATGATTGGGGTTTTGAGTGATGAACCAGGCTGGGAGTTTTAAAGGCCTCAGGAATCTTTTGCAGGTGTTTAGAGTTAACTCGTTGATTCAGATGATTAGGTTCATAGCTCGTTTAGAGACCCTTTTAATGATATGCTAATTTTGTGAGATAGGAATTTTGGGTTTTCATGAGCTGTATGCCAAAATCATCCGTATTAAGACAATAAAAGACCTGAAATATTTCAGTTAGTGTGCAATGAATCTAAAATATATGAATGTTAAATTTTCATCATGACATTATGGAAAATAATGAACTTTATCACAATATGCTAATATTTTGAGAAGGACCTGTATATCTGAGGCTGATGAAAATTGCTCTTCAGCCTTGAGAAAAATCTTGTGCTTAAAACAAATGCTTCCTCAGATTAGAAGTATTCCCTCCGCTGGCCCTGCACTTCGCGTCACGAATATTGCAGCGAGCGTAATCTGCACTGCATTTTGAAAGTGGAGCCATACTTTCGAGAGCTTTCTACGTATCACGCATGCTTTGTTGACGGCACCAGTGGCTACTGATGTCATTACGCTCTTGTGCGTGCAATGCTGTGTTCTTTTCTGACATAGAAAATCGCCCACTCTTCCTCTCACTCAGTGTCACAATGATGCGTTTATCTACCGAAACATAATACCTTTTGATTTTACGTGAATCGGTACTTGGTAGTACTGAGTGAATTGGCCCTGTTCCTATAAAAGTACCGAATTTGGTACCTATCCCTGCTGGTTTCCTGTTTGTTTCAGAGATCATTTTAAAATTGCCGTCATGCCCCACAGTATTTGTCTGATCTGCTTCAGTCCTATGCTCCCTCGTGTTATCTCAAAAAGGAAACTTAGAAGTGCTCATGCTTTCTCAGTCAATATCCCTAAACTGTGCAATACATTTTTATTGTTTGTTTTTATCACCTTTTTTCAGGTTTCATGCCTTACTTTTTATTTTATATCTGTGTACAGCACTTTAATTAACTGTGTTGTTTTAAAGCTCTATGCAGATAAAGTTGGATGAGATTAGATTGAACACAAAACATTTTATAGACGAAGAAACAAACAAGAGACACTTTTCAGATTTTTATTGCAAAAATAAAAGAGGAAACTTTATGGTCACTGGTCTATCACATAAAATCCCTTAAAATTCATTGACGTTTGTGGTTTTAATTGGAAAAAGTACAGGTAAAAATGTACATTCAGAAAACCTTTGTTTCTTCTACTTCAATGAATACAGTTGAATAATGGGTGCTTTTGGCACTTGTAATAATATCTGCAGTATAAGTTGATTTTAAAAGGATCAGAATTAACATATATTATAGATTATCCCACATAAACACAGGCATACGCTGTCACACGGTGCCCGTAGCAGAGTAAGGTCTGTGTTTGCAGTCTTAATCTGCTCACACTTTTCACCCTTAAACCCGCCACGCTCTGTAATGTCTCTGTGTGGACAATTAAAGTATGGGGGGTTAGGATAAGCCTCTCTTTCCTGCTGGAATTTGGATAACAGCCAGCCTGCACAGGCCACTGGATTTAAAGGGAAGGCAAATGAGATTCATTCAGACTTTCGAATTGAGTTGCAATTGGAAGTGACGTCTCATCCCTTTCCACTTGATCGTGTGTGTGCGGTGTAAAGAGTAAGACTGTGCCCCCTGTACAGAGTTATTAGCTGGGTGAATAAACACATACACTCAATTCAGGACTTAGGAGATTGTCTCTCTGAAGTCGGCTCTCTTTTTATTCTTCTCCCTTTTTGACAGCTTTGTTGAGGCTTGAATTAAAGAACCCGCCTCCCTCGTCGAAGTGGAATACCGCTCTTCAGTCCCCTCTTTCCGCCGCTTTGCTACTCTGCTCACCCTCCGTCAAAGGCAGGAGGGGCAGGGGGCGGGAGTGGTTTTGTTTGTCTTTGATTTCAGCGATAGCCAAGAAATTGGGTGCAAGGCCTTGATGTTTTGGTGAGAAGTGAGAAATAACAAATGTTTGTCACACTCGCACTTAAACAGGTTTCAACATCCCAGCGCTAAGTTCCCTGGATGTTTACAGCGAGGCGATCCAAGTGGGCGCAGGCTCCCTGAAGCGTAAACTGTAGCTCCTATAGTCAAGACATCTCTGTATCGTGTTACTTGCCTTGCCGTTAAGGACCACCTCTCTACTGGACCTGCTGCCTTTTAGTTTGCAGCCAGACAGAAGACATCCATCTGGGTCCGGCAGACAGCATGGCCCCACCAGAGAGGACACTGGACACCTCCAAACCACCAGGCTGATCCTAGTTAATCCTAAATGCATACACGGTTTTACACACAGTTAAATAGACACAACAGGATCAGTTAGTGAGCACGTCAGGAGACAATGCTTCCAAACAAAGAGATCCCGCTGCAGTTTTACACCTCTAACTTACATCTTAGTCACATAAAAACAGGGAATCATCTTTTCATCTAGACAAAGCTGAGGATGAGGAGTGTTTTCGTTGCAGATAAGTCACATTCCTCGTGCAGATGGATAAGACTGGGGAAGATTAGCCCACACTGATCTGCTGAAGTGTGAAAGAATGATGAGATCATCTGGTCAAACATCTGTGTGGAGATACGCAGTTGTTAGTGGGCGATCCTTCTTCCTTAAACATCAAATTTTGCATGGCTTTAACCTCTTTTGGTTGAAGCATTTCTTTTCCAGGATTTGAAACTATCCGTTTCGGTTTCTGTGAAATAACCAATAGCTTCTAGGAATATCTCGGGCTAACCACGCCAATGTCTCTGTGGTTGGATAGTTGGAAAGACCAACCAGCTGCATCTGAAACATCTCCCAAAAACTGAAAGAAGATTTTAATACAAGTTTGAGTGGATTTCTTTTTCAGGCTTAATTCAGTAAATATTAAATCCTGCTCAGGAAATATTTAATTATAATAAGCCACCATCATTAAACTACTGGATGTAAAAGCAACTAAATAGACCTGAAGTTTTATTTAATTAGCGTAATTTTATCATAGCTTGCTTTAGATAACAGATTTACAAGGATTTTCCTATATTTCGGTCCGTCCTGCATCTCTGTCTAATAAAGAAAAGCATCCCCTCAGCATGATGGTGTCACCACCATGTGTCATTGTGCTGATGCTGTGATTAGGCATGGTGACCAAAAGATAAAATGTTTGGTCTCATCTGACCAGAGAACTTTCTGACATTCATGCGATACAAATTCTGTTTTCTTGTAATATATTTGTCCTTTTGGATGGAACTGCACTGCCCTCAACTGCTATAGACTGTGGTGACTTGCAACCTAAAACTCAGCGAGGACACTGTGATAATCAATATTTAACAATAATACTGCAATGTGATGTTTTCCCAATATTATGCAGCCATATAACATTCGGAATATTTGCAGTCCATATGTGGCTTTTTTGAAACTTTAAACAGCACTTTTTCTATCTTTGTTTTCCACAATTGCTTTCTCCAAGCTAAATTTGTGGATCTTACCACAAATGGATGTGTGGTTTTCTGATTTTATTAGTTCAAAAGTTGGTGTATCACATACAATTCTAGTAAAGTTTGTGGCTGTAACATGACAAAATAAGAAAATGTTCACCAGGTTTGAATACTTTTATTGTATTTAGCAGGCTATCTCTCATAGTGTCAAATATATTTTTTGGGGATAAACTATATCTCTGTCACTACAAGCCAGCGTAAGCAGAACACATTTAGGGCTCAATTTTAAGGTGTTTAAGCTCCCTGGGACTCCATGAAATGAAGGAGTAGTAAAAGGATCTGAATTGAAATGGTTCCTGATGAATAACCGGATTAGCCTAGAATGGGATTTATCTCAACCACCTCCCTGGAGAACCATGAGACAGCCTGTGTTAACATGAAAAATATACTGTATATATATGAGTTTGTGCAATTCACTATTTTACAGTTTAATGTCCTTCATTTACAGAGTCTTTGGATAAGTGGGAGCGCTTGACTGTGGCTGATGCTCTGGAGCCTGTTCAGTTTGAGGATGGGGAGAAGATCGTGGTGCAGGGAGAGCCTGGAGACGACTTCTTCATCATTACAGAGGTAAGATTGATCATGTAATGCCAGTATGTTGGCTAATTTCCATGTGTTGTCACATTTCCTTTAATGTGTAATCAGCTGGGCTGATGCTCATGTCATCAAGCCAAAGCTGTGGAGGGGCCTTTGCTGACCTCAGAACTGATTTTAGTTTATTGCCACCAGCAGACAAATTACCTGCCACACCCCTCAACCACAATTTCTGTCCAAAGTCCGCCCCCCTTACACTGCTGGCCTTGTGGAAAAGGGGCCCCTGGCACGGCTTCATAGAGGGCCCCCTGCCTGTCATCCTAACACACTTTTGATTAACTCCATACTTATATAGCTTTCACCAGGGTCAGGCCAGGAGGATTCTGTCTGGAGGGCTGATGAAGGGAAACCCGGCTGCTGTTCTCTTGTCCCACGTCAATTAATGTCTGCGTCCGTCAGGATTTCTTCTTAGCATTCTTCTGATTACAGTGTGTAAAATTAGGGAGTGGAAATACAGCAGCTTATAAAAGTATTCATACCCTTTGAACCTTTCCACATATTGTTACAACCACAAACAAATTTATGTTTGTGTTACAACCATAAACATAAATATATTTTATTTGAATTTTATGAGACCAACACAAAGTGGTATACAATTCTGAAGTGGAAAGAAAATCATACATGATTTAAACATTTTTTTTACAAATAAAAACTGAGAAGTGCGGTGTGCAAAGGTATTCAGTTCCCTTTACTCTGAGTGCAACAATTGCCTTCAGAAGTTGCCTGATGATTGCTAATGACTAAATAGAGTCCACCTGTGTGTAATCTAATCTCAGTACAAATACAGCGGCTCTGTGACAGCCTCAGAGGTTGATTAAGAGAATATTGCGGAGCAAACAGCATCTTGAAGTCCAAGGAACACACCAGACAGGTCAGGGATAAAGTTAACATGAATATGTTTTGTTTTAAACCATTCCATAGTAGCCCTGGCTTTATGTTTAAGGTCGTTGTCCTGCTGGAAGGTGAACCTCCGCCCCAGTCTCAAGTAGAGCTGAAACAACTAATCGATTTAATCGATTAAAATCAATTATTAAAATGGTTGTCAACTAATTTAGTCATCGATTAGTTGCTTTGTAATCACGTCTTGCCGTATGCAGCCTATTTTTTAACACAATCTGTTACATTTGTGGCCAATGTGTGGCAGTAATGAGCCACCGAACGCTGGTTAGAGAAGAAGAAATCAGCTAATAGTTGGCCTTGTTTTGCATGATGTTCCACACGCATGGATCTATATGCAGCACAAACACATTTGCACTAAGCTAGATGGCTGACCACGAAAAGTTACGGAAGAAAACGGGGACAAACGAGAAAACAGAAGAAAAAACACGAACAAAGAACTCAAAAGTATGGGAGCACTTCACCCTAGATGCAGTAAAAAGATGAGTGACCTCCAAGATATGCAAAAACGGTCTGGCATGGCACGGAAGCACAACTTCTCTACATGAACATCTGAGACGAAAGCATGTCGGAGTTGAATACCGGTATTCTACCCCATTTTTGTATTTTATGTCTAAAAATGAACATATTTTACACTGTTGAGCTCATTTGTTCTTTCCTAAACTGAGTTAAATAAATTGCTGTGAACTGCACAATTCTCTTGTGTTTTCCTTTATTGTAATAAAAATGTGTTCTTAATATTTGGGGAAATAAAGGCTAATAAAAATTAATAATAAAAACCGATTAATCGTAAAAATAATCGACAGATTAGGCGATTATTAAAATCGTTAGTTGCAGCCCTAGTCTCAAGTCTTTTGCAGACTCAAACAGGTTTTCTACCAATCCTTGGTAGGTTTACAGTTATGCTATACCCTTTCCATCTCTGGATAATGGATTGAACAGTACTCTGTGAGATGTTTAAAGCTTGAGAAATCTTTTTATAGCCTAAGCCTGCTTTAAACCTGTCCACAACTATATTTCTTACCTTTCTGGTGTGTTCCTTGGACTTCATGATGCTATTTGCTCCCCACTATTCTCTTAACCAACCTCTGAGACTGTCACAGAGCAGCTGTATTTGTACTGAGATTGGATTACACACAGGTGGACTCTATTTAGTCATTAGCAATCATCAGGCAACTTCTGAAGGCAATTGGTTGCACTCAGAGTAAATGGTGCTGATTACTTTTGCACACCACACTTTTCAGTTTTTTATTTGTAAAACTTTTTTTAAATCATGTATAATTTTCTTTCCACTTCACAATTGTATACCACTTTGTGTTGGTCTTTCACATAAAATCCCATTAAATATTTTTATGTTTGTGGTTGTAATGTGACTATGTGGAAATGTTCAAAGGGTATGAATACTTTTACAAGCCACTGTATATGATGGAGGTTAAATAATGTGTCAGTTTTAATCCCTGAGTTTGATTGTTTTTCTTTACCTGTACCCTTTCTACACAACACTCCTACATCTCTTTCATTCATCTTTTCACTCTCATCGCTATGCCTTCCTTTAACCCTAATGTATCTGGACCTGGGGTGGGAAAATAATTTTTCCAAAGAGCCACATGTGTAACAATGATTATTGTCTGAACTGAATAAACTAATTATTCTCCATATGTTTAGTGTAAAAAAATTGGCTTTAATATAGAAATACTGTTGAGTAGGACTGCATGATATTAGAAAATTGGACTGTGATATTATTGCTTCCAACACCCATTTTGACCTTTAGCAATATGGGCACGGCCCTCTCAGACGTGAGCATCTGCTACAGTGGGACTCCATCCAAAAGCTTGAGAGAAATACTGCAGTTCACACAGTGCGGTGCAATATTATTGATGATAATAAAGTAATGTGGAAAAAAATAAGAAACCTTATTAAATATTCAGTTCTTTCAAAACAAATATTTACTTCTCAATGTGTAATCTTGTTGTTTATTTGTCTCTTGGAAAGAAATAGATTTTATTTAGAATAACTCCATAAATCATCTTTGTTTTACTAGTTAAACAAAATATATATACAATTAGAACTGCAAGCAGTTATGATCTGAAGGCATTTTCAGATCATAACTGAAAATGCCTTCAGATCAATGACTATTGCCCTGTCGCACTCACTTACATCACAGAACATATCCTGAAGGTTTGGGCTCTCTAGGTACCATGAGTGATTTTTGGGGAATTTCTTTATAAGTGAAGGGTCGGAGGTAAGTTTTTGCACATAAGCCACACCCACTTTGCCCAATCATTACCATATTGATAACATATTCTCTAGGTGGTATCCTGAAGAAATGTACCAAATTTTATCAAAATCCATTCAGCCATTTTGGCTATATAAATTTATCTTGCTTATAGCGACCCCTAGGCTTAGATCCCTCTGAAAATGAGTACATACGTACAGTTTGACCTTATGCACTACTGGTATGAAAATTATTTGTACATCTTAATCTATTTTCAAGTTGGGCCAAAAAAACTTGATTGCATATAATTCGGAAACCAAAAAATAATTTTGAAATCCGTTCCATATCGTCTTGTCGACTATGTCTGCAGTCTTACCAGGCCCAGTTTCGCTTTGATTGGCCTTGCCCCTAAGGAGGAGTTAATGAAAATAGGTTTCGCATATTACGCAACATTGTTGCTAATTAGCATAACTATGATTTTTTTTCAAAACTCACATGATTAAGAATGAATCAAAGAACATCCAGGAATTGAGATTTAGTCTCTGCAAGCAACAGTTTCAGAGATAATCACAGAAACGCATTTTACGTTGTAACAACGCCATCTAGTGGTGAAACCTACAATTTTTTTTCATGTACCTAGGTAGCACAATTCTGCAAATGATCTGTAATTTCCCCCAAAAAATCTTTCAAATTCACTGAGTTCATAGGTCAAATGTGAGATATCATATAAGCCACGCCCACTTTTTAATCATATTAAAAGTATGTCCTGAGGTCAAGGTCTTGAGCATATGGACCAAGTTGCGTGTCAATCCATCAATCTGTTATGCAGATATAAACTTCTGGTGCCTATAGCGCCCCCTATTATTTAATGTGTATCAAACTCAATGTATAGGCACAATATCTCATTCTCTATCAGGTTCTCCAATCTTGTTTGGAAATCATTAAATATGGCAGAGATATAGTCAATTAACTTTTGTGCTAGTACACAAATAAAGTTTGTCCGCATGTACAGTACAGACCAAAGGTTTGGACACACCTTCTCATTCAAAGAGTTGTCTTTATTTTCATGACTATGAATATTGTAGCTTCACACTGAAGGCATCAAAACTATGAATTAACACATGTGGAATTATATATTGAACAAAAAAGTGTGAAACAACTGAAAATATGTCTTATATTCTAGGTTCTTCAAAGTAGCCACCTTTTTCTTTGATTACTGCTCCGCACACTCTTGGCATTCTGTTGATGAGCTTCAAGAAGTAGTCACCTGAAATGGTTTTCCAACAGTCTTGAAGGAGTTCCCAGAGATGCTTAGCACTTGTTGGCCCTTTTGCCTTCACTTTGCGGTCCAGCTCAACCCAAACCATCTTGATTGGGTTCAGGTCCGGTGACTGTGGAGGCCAGGTCATCTGGCGCAGCACCCCATCACTCTCCTTCTTGGTCAAATAGCCCTTACACAGCCTGGAGGTGTGTTTGGGGTCATTGTCCTGTTGAAAAATAAATGATGGTCCAACTAAACGCAAACCGGATGGAATAGCATGCCGCTGCAAGATGCTGTGGTAGCCATGCTGGTTCAGTATGCCTTCAATTTTGAATAAATCCCCAACAGTGTCACCAGCAAAGCACCCCCGCACCATCACACCTCCTCCTCCATGCTTCATGGTGGGAACCAGGCATGTAGAGTCCATCCGTTCACCTCTTCTGCGCCGCACAAAGACACGGTGGTTGGAACCAAAGATCTCAAACTAGACTCATCAGACCAAAGCACAGATTTCCACTGGTCTAATGTCCATTTCTTGTGTTCTTTAGCCCAAACAAGTCTCTTCTGCTTGTTGCCTGTCCTCAGCAGTGGTTTCCTAGCAGCTATTTTACCATGAAGGCCTGATTCACACAGTCTCCTCTTAACAGTTGTTCTAGAGATGTGTCTGCTGCTAGAACTCTGTGTGGCATTGACCTGTTCTCTAATCTGAGCTGCTGTTAACCTGCGATTTCTGAGGCTGGTGACTCGGATAAACTTATCATCCGCAGCAGCGGTGACTCTTGGTCTTCCTTTCCTTGGTCTTCACTTTCAAAGTTTTCCCAATTGTTCGGACTGACTGACCTTCGTTTCTTAAAGTAATGACGGCCACTCGTTTTTCTTTACTTAGCTTCTTTTTCTTGCCATAATACAAATTCTAACAGTTTATTCAGTAGGACTATCAGCTGTGTACTGTATCCACCTCCTGCACAACACAACTGATGGTCCCAACCCCATTTATAAGGCTTGAAATCCCACTTATTAAACCTGACAGGGCACACCGGTGAAGTGAAAACCATTTCAGGTGACTACCTCTTGAAGCTCATCAACAGAATGCCAAGAGTGTGAGGAGCAGTAATCAAAGAAAAAGGTGGCTACTTTGAAGAACCTAGAATATAAGACATATTTTCAGTTGTTTCACACTTTTTTGTTCAGTATATAATTCCACATGTGTTAATTCATAGTTTTGATGCCTTCAGTGTGAAGCTACAATATTCATAGTCATGAAAATAAAGACAACTCTTTAAATGAGAAGGTGTGTCCAAACTTTTGGTCTGTACTGTAGCTTTAACAACTTTCGAACATTTGACAAAGATTTTTATACCATTGTGTCCCGCTAACTCTGTAAATGGTATGTACAAAGTTTTATCTTGATTGAGCTCAAAATGTAGGAGGAGTTGTGGAAAATAGATTTTGCCTTTGTCGTGACGTAGCAAAAAATCTAGTAAGGCAGAAGTGGGCGTGGCCAATTACAAAGTGATGCAGAATCATCCAAGGAACAAGGTGATATAAAACTTTGGAGTGTGGGACTTACGGTTTGGAAGTTATTATCCCAAACGCGTTGTCATACGTACAGTGTCTTGCGAAAGTATTCGGTCCCCTTGAACTTTTCAACCTCTTGCCACATTTCAGGCTTCAAACATAAAGATATAAAATTCTAATTTTTTGTGAAGAATTAACAACAAGTGGGACACAATTGTGAAGTGGAATTAAATTTATTGGATGTGTCAAACTTTTTTAACAAATAAAAAACTGAAAAGTGTGGCGTGCAATACTATTCGGCCCCTTTACTTTCAGTGCAGCAAACTCACTCCAGAAGTTCAGTGAGGATCTCTGAATGATCCAATGTTGTCCCAAATGACTGATGATGATAAATAGAATCCACCTGTGTGTAATCAAGTCTCCGTATAAATGCACCTGCTCTGTGATAGTCTCAGGGTTCTGTTCAAAGTGCAGAGAGCATCATGAAGACCAAGGAAAACACCAGGCAGGTCCGAGATACTGTTGTGGAGACGTTTAAAGCCGGATTTGGATACAAAAAGATTTTCCAAGCTTTAAACAACCCAAGGAGCACTGTGCAAGTAATCATATTGAAATGGAAGGAGTATCAGACCACTGCAAATCTACCAAGACCTGGCCGTCCCTCTAAACTCTCATCTCGAACAAGGAGAAGACTGATCAGAGATGCAGCCAAGAGGCCCATGATCACTCTGGATGAACTGCAGAGATCTACAGCTGAGGTGGGAGAGTCTGTCCATAGGACAACAATCGGTCGTACACTGCACAAATCTGGCCTTTATGGTAGAGTGGCAAGAAGAAAGCAATTTCTCAAAGATATCCATAAAAAGTCTCGTTTAAAGTTTGCCACAAGCCACCTGGGAGACGCACCAAACATGTGGACGAAGGTGCTCTGGTCAGATGGAACCAAAATCAAACTGTTTGGCCACAATGCAAAACGATATGTTTGGCGTAAAAGCAACACAGCTCATAACCCTGAACACACCATCCCCACTGTCAAACATGGTGGTGGCAGCATCATGGTTTGGGCCTGCTTTTCATCAGCAGGAACAGGGAAGATGGTCAAAATTGATGGGAAGATGGATGGAGCCAAATACAGGACCATTCTGGAAGAAAGCCTGTTGGAGTCTGCAAGAGACCTGAGACTGGGACGGAGATTTATCTTCCAACAAGACAATGATCCAAAACATGAAGCCAAATCTACAATGTAATGGTTCACAAATAAACGAATCCAGGTGTTGGAATGGCCAAGTCAAAGTTCAGACCTGAATCCAATCGAGAATCTGTGGAAAGAGCTGAAGACTGCTGTTCACGAACGCTCTCCATCCAACCTCACTGAGGTCGAGCTGTTTTGCAAGGAAGAATGGGCAAGAATTTCAGTCTCTCAATGTGCAAAACTGATAGAGACTTACCCCAAGCGACTTGCAGCTGTAATTGCAGCAAAGGGTGGCGCTACAAAGTATTAACGCAAGGGGGCCTAATAATATTGCACGCCCCACTTTTCAGTTTTTTATTTGTTAAAAACGTTTGACACATCCAATAAATTTCATTCCACTTCACGATTGTGTCCCACTTGTTGTTGATTCTTCACAAAATTAGAATTTTATGTCTTTATGTTTGAAGCCTGAAATGTGGCAAGAGGTTGAAAAGTTCAAGGGGGCCGAATACTTTCGCAAGGCACTGTAATATCATCCCCTAGTTGTTAGGTGGTTCTTTTCAGCATTTTCTGGTTCTTGCGCCCAACGACTTTTAACGGAGAATAATAATACTAATAATAATGAAAAAACTAAGCAAAAACAATAGGGTTCCCTGCTCCGCTGAGAGCAGGCGAACGGCCATGCCTTGCATGGCCTGCGCCCGCACCCGCGGGCTTGGAACCCTAAAAATGTGTGTCCTAACCCTACCTCTAAATAGGGGTAGGGTGTGTAGCCAAACTCCCTTTGACTGAAATGAGTTCAGTGAGATCCTCGTTGGCTTTGACTTGCTGAGCTGGCCTGATCTTGCTGCAGCAAGCAACCATGATACTTCCACCTCTATGCTTCATAGTTAGTATAAGGTTCTTTTCTTGAATTTGGATCAAGCCCATCATGTCCTCTGTTCAGGTGTCTAAATAATTCAGTTTTACACTCATCTATCCAAAGAACATTATTCTAGAAGTAGTGTTCTTTATCTATGTTCTCTGACATTAAAACGGTCTGGCTGGTTTTTTTTGTTTTTTTTTAAATGTGGCGCAGTTGGTAGTATTGTTGCCTTGCAGCAAGAAGTTCCTGGGTTCAACTCCCTTTCTGCATGGAGTTTACATGTTCTTCCCGTGCATACGTGGGTTCTTTTCGGGTACTCCAGCTTCCTGTTACAGTCCAAAAACATGACCGTTAGGTTAATTGGTCTCTCTAAAAATTGCCCTTAGGTGTGAATGGGAGTGTGCGTGCTTGTTTGTCCTTTGTGTCTCTGTGTTGCCCTGCGATGGACTGGTGACCTGTCCAGAGTGTACCCCGCCTCTTGCCTGTAGACTGCGGGAGATAGGCACCAGCTCCCTCTCGACCCTGTACAGAAGAAGCAGGTATAGAAAATGGAAACTTGAAATTGTGCTGTCTCTTTGTAGAGGCACACACTTGTGAATCAAGAGTAGCAAGAGCATGCTGTAGGTGCCATAATGACAGTTAAGGGTTTTTGGAGACTTCTTTCAGCATCTTCCAGGTAGCTCCCAGGGGGAAGTTGCTTGGTTGACCATGTTAGCAGTTGTTTTGAATATCCTCCACTTGCAGACTGTTTTCTATACAGTGGAATGGTTTCTTTAAAATTATTTTGACAACTCTTTAGGTTTCTTACAAGACTCATTAGCTGCTACAATCTTCTTTCTAAAAGACTGAGACTGCTTTTTCACCCTCTGCATGGTTGTTCACCACAGGTCAGTCCAGGACATTTAAATGTCGCCATAATATTCCAAGTCTGATCTGGACACTGACTTGTATTTGTCTTTGGCTCCAGTCCAGCCATCAGAATTACAAAGATTGCCTGACAGCAGAATTACTTAAGCATGCAGAACTGACTGTGTAGCAACAATAACCAATTTCCCTAATGATCAACACCCTGGATGTCACTGAAAGTGACACACAGAAGAAGAAACCAAACAAAGGGGGGAATCCAGCCTTGGAGGAGCATAAAATAAAGTTAGCAGGGCGTTATCACACACAATAAATCAAGCAACTATAAATTGTTTTCCCATCTTACCCACTTTATATGAAGAGCACTAGTGCCAAAATAAAATGTAAAAAATTACCAGGCGTGATCAGCCATCAGAGATCTGTAAAATGATGTGAATCAGGTGAATTTTGTTTTAATTCAACTTTACTAATAGACTTTTTATACATATTGGTTCTGTTAAACATTCTCATTACTCATTTCTACGCATCTCTGTTGTTCTTTGCAACTGAAGGTCATCGCTTCAATAAGATAGAGAACATTTCATAGCATCTAGATAGAACTTTGTAAAGTGCCTTCTGAATTCCTCACATTTTGCCACATTTGACATTAGTTACACATTATACATTATACACAAATGTCCATGTGTTTTGTTAGGATTTTATGTGATATACCAGTGTTTGTCAACCCAGGTAATCAAGGCACACTGACCTGCATGTTTTAGATGTTTCTCTGCTTCAGCACACCTGATTTGGGTGATTGCAGTTCAGCCAAAGCCTATTAATTACCCTTTAATAGGAATTCAGCACAGGCATCTGCTTCAGCTGAAATATGTGAAACGTGCGAATGCAAGGAAACATCTAAAACATGCAGGGCGGTATGCCTCGAGGACCATAGTTGAAAAACACTGTTATAGACCAAAGGTAACTCTGGAGGAGCTGCAAATCTGGTGGGAGAATCTGTAGACAGGACAACTATTGGTCCCTCAATCCTGCAAATCACCCTGAGCACCCCATACCTCCTGTTAAACATGGTGGTGGCAACATCACGGGGATCCTAGTGTGGGGATACTTGTGCGTGGGCAGGGAAAGTTGATCAGAGCTAATGGGAAGATGGATAGAGCTAATTACAGGGCAATCCAGAAAGGAAACTTGTTAGAGGCTGCAAAAGACTTACGACCGGGGCGGAGATTCACTTTACTGCAGGACAAGAGAAATACAGCCAGGGCTAGTATGGAATAGTTCCGATTAAAACACATTCATCTGTTAGAATGACCCAGTCAAAATCCAGATCTAAATGTAACTGGGAATCTGTGGCAACAGGTGGAAATGTATTTTTAAAAATGCTGTCCTTACAACCTGAATGAACATGAGCCATTTTTGCAAAGGAGAATGGGCAGAATGTTCAGTCTGTAGATGTTCAAAGAGAGCAGAGACATTGCAGTGAAAGTATTTTCTCAGAGGGGCTGTCTACATATGTGCAGCATAATTTTATGACTTTTATCAGTAAAAACATCCTTTTCCTGACACCCTACAATTACTGTATGCCCCGCTTTGCGTTAATCAATCACTTAAAATGCCAATAAATTTCATTGACGTTCGTGTTTGTAATGTGACAATATTTATGAAGTTTTAAGCAGACTTAAGCAAACTTTCTAGCATTGTATTTAACCAGTTGGTCATGTGGAAGGCTTTCCAAATTTAGCTGCAGACATTCTTCAGAGGTCAATTTGATTCTGCAGAAAATGGAAATTGCATTACTCACCAATTTGAGAGTTTGAGCATGCTAAAAGGGGAAAATTATGGAAAAATATGCTGTGGGCTGTTGAGAGTAGAAGATGGAGATAAAATGGGAGCAAAGAGGGAAGGCATTTTACGATTCAGCAAACAAGTCTTAGCTTGTGCTTATCACAAATCAGCCCCTCTTATCGTGAAGGAGCATGACTACTTTTTATACAAGAATCATTACAGTTTCCTGCTTTAAATCTTTCTGCCCTGCACACACCCACTGTTTTTCCACTTATTTTTGCACCAGTAGCAGTTCAGTTCTGTCTGTAAGCTCATGTCTCATGGCAGCCCGACTTTCCCAGAGCGCAGTGGACTGGGCTGGAATGCGTGTTGCTGACTTTCACACGGGGTCAGGAGACTCAACCTCCTGGGAGGGAGACGAGAGAGAGAGGAAGACAAACTGAGGCATAGGCAGAAAAAGATGAGTAAAGGAGAGCAGCACATGTGGGCAGACCACAAAAGAAATGAGGGAAAGGAGGATTTTAAAAGTGTGAGTAACTGCAAGTAAAGCTTCGTGCAGTCTCGCCATCTTCTCCCTGTTTGCAATTTAGTTTCATGTGCACAGATTTATTTCACATCCCTCAAGGTTGTCATTACAATATATATGATTGAGATGTATTTGCTCATATTTCCCTTGTGTCCTGATCTGTCTCCTCTCACTATTTTTGTTAGTTTGTCTGTTATTGGTGGATCAGCTGCAGAAAAACCCCATCACTAAATACATTCTGCTTAAAAAAAGGAGCGCATAGAGACATTAGAGACATTTTTTTGGCCTGGATGGAGGATTAAGGCCTTATTGAAAAGTGATATGTTTACATTTTATTCTCATACTGTACAAACAAGCCCTCTCAGGCTCTGAGGGCCAAGAGGTGACGGATCTCAGCCTTCTTAACATCAACTGGTTCTGCTTCCTTTCTTATTCTTCTTCTCCTTTTACCTCCAGGTCATAAATGCAAGGCTTGTTATTTTAGAACTGAAAAAACACAACAAAACATTTAATAGAAATGAAGACATGTAGAAAAAATCAGTACAACAAAAGTATTTGTTTGTTATAACACCAAACAAATAAGTCAGAAATCATCCTGTATTTAAATGAAGATGAAATTATACAGATACACTTTATTTACTAATTAGCTGGCTTGTTGGTTTTATTTAGGGGTATCAGAGTAAAAGGGGCTGAATGCAAATCCATGCCACATTTTCAGAATTATATTTGTAAAAAATGTGGGAACTATGTGTCCTTATCCTTACATACTACTTTGATTAGTCACATAAAATTCTTATAAAACATATAAAAGCTTTGGGTTGTCAGGTGACACAACTGCAAATGTACCAAGACATGTCTGACCCCCTCTAACAAGGAGAGCATTAATAAAATGAGCAAATAAGAGGCTTATGGTAACTCTGAAGGGATCAAAAGCTCAGAGAAATTGCCTTCAGGAGCAAATTTTAGCCATGCCCTCGCCAAATGTCGATTTTATTAAAGAGACTGTAATAAGAAGGACACAGCAAGCATGTTTAAAAAAAAAAAACTTTTTGGACTACATGCAAAATGCTATAAGTGGCTGAAAACAAACACTTCTAATAACACCCTCCAAATGTGAAACATGACAACGGCAGCATTATGCTGTGGTGATGCCTGTCTTCAGCAGGGACAGGAAATCTGGTCAGAGTGAAGATAGATCTGGAAGTCCTGGAAGAAAACCTGTAAGAGGTGTTTGTGATGTGAAAAATGTGGATGATCTAAAGGGTTAGGAATACATTTGCAAGGCACTGTGTTTTTGTGCTTTATACCTGCCATGCTGCCAAATTATTTATTTATTATGAATATCAAAATAATGAGTAGGTAAAAATTATTTTTTAAAGTTAAAATGCAAGTCCTATTTTTATTCCACGTCCTCATATCTTCTGAGCTGTGAACAGCCATTTTCGAGTCTTGCCACAGATTCTGAATTAAACAAGCTTTGATCTAAACAGGTTCTGGCTGCATGGCTAAGGTTGTTGTCCCACTGGGAGTTGAACCTCCACCCCAGTCTCAACTTTTTTTCCATCCATCTTAGAATCAACTCCGACCACCCTCACAACAAAGCATCTCCACAGCATGATGCGGCCACCACTGTGTTTCATTGTGGGGGTGGTGTTTCCTACCACACACAGTGTCTTGAACTCACATGAACACCAGTTTGTGTAAAATTCTCATAAAATATCCTGAAGTTTGTGGTTGTAATGTGATATTATATGTACTATATTGTTTATTTTACTGTTTAATATGTGCCATGCAGTTATTTGATTACAGAAAACATTTCTCTTTTAAATATTGTTAGGATACAAGTCATGAAGTCATCTTCTCTGCTTATATATTAGCTCTCATCTCCCCCACTAATCAGTCTAAACAGTATTTCATAAGCTGTCTCAAATTTGTCTTTTGACCTCCCACAAGAGTAATCACACTGACGGGACTTAAAGGGGCCCTGTGGGTCACACTGAACAAAGACCCTCTGTGGATTTTCAACAGCATATATCATCTGCTGTTCGTCTGTATCCAAAACCTGTTTCCTGAGGTGCTGTTCAGCTGATGCCTGCTTTAAGTGAGTGCAGATCAATGGAGTTAATAAATAAGGTCATTATTACCTGAGGTTTTTTTTTCAAATAATAAGATGGTTTGAAGGACGGTAAACAGGTCCTAACTGAGTTCAACCATTTTTGCTTTAGCGTACCCCTCAGGTGTGGATGTAAGAAAGTAAATTCAGTTAGAAATGGGGTTGTTAGCAGTCTGTGAGCTGTGTGGATGTGTGTGTGTTTGAATGAGAAGCTGCAGACACTCTTGGTGCTGGGTGGCCCCATGAACAGGCTATTCCGGATATCGCCTTTCTCCATTGTGGCCTGTGCCTCTGTCTGTGTTTCTCTGAGCACGTTGGCGTTCCAGTGCTTCTCATACAAGCAAGCTGTTACATTTTGACTTGTCATCCCAAGTTGATTCATTACCTTCGGCCTCTGGTATATTTATTTAAGTGCTGATGCATGTGAATATGTATTTCTGTGCATGGATTGTGATAAAGTACCTGCTGAGGGACAGATGACTGCTTGTCTCTTCTTTCATTGGCATAAACTATGTATTGACCTGTGATTCACGCATATTTTTTGTTTGTTTTCCTTTATGCCTGACCTCTCCTGCTGTCTTTCTTTGTCAGCAGTCTGCAGCAGCCTTTGTTATGCAAGCGAAGCTCTTAAATGTTTATAAAAGAAATATCTGTGGAGCAGAGCACTCCCCCCTGAGGTGGTACAGTATGAGATGGTTATCTGGACCACACTGGATGAGGCCTGTTCATGAACAACGGTTGTTGCAGTGCTGTGCTGTCTCAGTCTCTTTGTTTGGACATGAATGGAAACGAGAGTATTACACTGGTTGTAAACACGGCAGTGCTACTTTGTAGCTTATTCACATTTCTTTTAGTTAAGAAAAACAACTGCAATTCTACAAAAGCAATTCATAAGTTACAAAACTAGTGCTTGGCTGAGGTAAAAAAAAACAATAAATGTGAATTATACTAGAAAGAGATTCATCCTAGATTTAGTGGGTAAAATATTTTTGTTTTCGCATCATAAACAGCAACTATGAACCATTTTTTGTTTTAATCTATAAACAAAACCACAACCAGCTGTCTATTATAAGGAGCAGCACAACCACAACCGAAGTATGTAGCTGATCACCTTCTTACTTAAGAAATTAAGGTAACAAAATGTATAAATCAAATTTGATTCTTAATTTCATCATTTCATCATTTTTCAACAACTGTTGTTTTATTTTTAAGGGAACAAATTCACAACACAGAAGTTGATAAAGTTATTCATAAGTACTTTCTAATTTTTTGCTAAAATATTCATGCTCCTTAAATCTTCTTCACATTTTGTCCCATCAAAACCAAAAACCTCAGTGCATTTTATTGGTATTGCTATGTTATGAGACGTACACAGAGTGGTGCATTGTGCAAGAAAAGGATAAAGGTTTTAAGTTTGTGAGTGGAGATTTTCTCCATTCTTTGAACTGTAGTGTTCACCTTCCAGCCTGACGAAGCTTGAGCTATTTTGCAAACCTTGCCACAGATTCTTCCTTGGTTTTATGTCTGGACTCTGTCTGAATCAACATATGAACACACTTTGAACTAAATCATTCTATTGTAGCTCTGGCTCTATGTTTAGGCTCATTATCTTGCTGGAAGGTGAACCCTCGGCCTCAAGTCTTGTGCAGCCTCTGACAGATTTTCCTCCAGGGTTTCCCTGTGTTTAACTCCATTCATCTTCCCATCAACACTGACCCTCTTCCTTCTCTCTGCTAAAGGAAAGTATTCCTACACCATGATGCTGCCACCAGCATGTTTTACTATGGAGTCTGTTTACAGTGAAGTAAATCACACCGAGTGTTTAGCATTCAAGCCAAAAAGTTCAAGTCTGACAAGAGCACCTTCCATTTTTCCATAAGGGCCATATTTGTCAAGTGCATGACAGTTAGTTGTCATGTCACTTCTTATGGTTTTCTTTTAACAATGGCTTTCTTCTTGCCACTCTTCCATAAAGACAGCATTTGTGCAGTGCACAACTAATAGTTGTCCTGTGGACAGATTTTCCACCTGAGCCGTGGGTCTCTGCAGTTCATCCAGAGTCACCATGGGCCTCTTGTCAGCAATTCTGATAAATACTCTCCTTGCCTGGCCAGTTAGTTAAGTTATCGGCCATTTCTTGGTAGGTTGTGCTGTGCTCTTTTTACGTTCAGGTGATGGTCTTATCTGTGCGACAACTTGGGATGTTGTTTTGAAAGCATTCAAAAGAGCCCCTCCTCCAGAGCAAAATGCACTTTTCTACATCATGTCAACATGGTAACTGCATCACTGCACAGATTTTCCAGAAATTATTTGAAAAGGACATTTGCAAATTACTCTGTGCTTGAAATACTCTGCACAGCTCATTTCTAGTAAAAACTCACAGAGTGACACACATCCTTTTGTTGAATACAGTCTCACCTTTGTCTGCCAGCAGTGAGTAGCTGGCAGTTTGAGGGGGGTTCTCATTAGGCCTCATTATATTCATATTTAGCATGATTAGCCTGGTCAGCAACCAGGAGCAAAGAAAGCAGAAAGGGATTAGAAACGTTTGAGGGATTGCTGGAACAATCGAGTCCGTCTTGTAAAGCAGTCCACGACAAGCGGGAAGTTCCCCTCCTGATTTTCCTTTTTTACCTGCCATCAATTACAGCAGCTCTTGGGTGCATGTTTCGAGATTAGCGCTGAATATGCTTGGAAAGTACGGCTTCAAACATATGTTTGGAAGATTGAGGAAAACGATACATCTTCAGGCATGTAGTATAAGGTTTGCTAACAGCTGCAGGACTTATCCTTTGTTGGCCCAATCCAAATCCGAATCATTTTCCTTTCCTTATGCTTTTTAGATGACTCACACACACAAACACACATACACAGGCTTCTCACAGCAACAAAAATGCATGGTGAATATGTGCATTGCCTGGAGTTATTAGTGTCCAAGCTGAAATTATCTGTGCTTTTTCTGATGCTGTGTTTCCTAATATTAGTTCAGAGCTTTTGTGTATGTATGTATGTGTGTGTGTGTGTGTGTGTGTGTGTGTGTGTGCAAGGCAGTGTTTTGGGTCATTTAAGGACTTAAAGCTCTTCTTTGTTGGACAATACAACAGTTTCCAGTTAACGGATGAAGTCCGATTAAGAGGATTTTGTGATGGAGACAGTGCTGACTCACTTCATCCCCAAGTGGACTTAGATGTTTGTGTTTATAATCCAGTGGAGGAACCACAGCAGAGCTAATTGATTTTTCTATTACGTCCCATCTTGGAATAAACCTGCTCATGTGTGTCCCACTCAACAGGTGTCCGTCGCTCAGAGAGGAGGACTAAATCCAATGCACCTGTGTTCTTATGAAGCAAAGGAATTTTCCCCTCAGCCTAATTCTCCTGATGATTTTCAACCTCCTCAGTTTGGCCATTTTTCAAACATATATTCTTCTCATTGTCACCTGTTTTCTTTCCTGTGTTTTGCTTTTCTTTTCCACAACTAATCACCTCTCTGTTTCTCTGTGTGCAGGGAATAGCCTCTGTTCTGCAGCGCAGATCTGACAATGAGGAATATGTGGAGGTCGGACGCCTCGGACCCTCAGACTACTTTGGTGAGTCTTCACTACGTTTTTCTTTTTACTTCCTCATATTTAGTGCCTCATGCAAATTATGTATTATATTATTCTAAATATACATGACCATCCAGCTTGTTTAGCAATGACCTTTTAGGTCTTGACTTTCTAGTGAAGCTTTGGACTGTAATGTAATAATAATATTTTCAAAAAACTGAATTATGGGATTGAATCTATATAGTTTCACTCTATAAATTCAATTTCTGAAATAAATTTACTTTTTAGTGATATTCTAATTTACTGAAATGCATCTGGCGTCATTAGTGATTAATCTGCTTAATGTGATTTTACCCTCCGCCTCCTCTGCACCAGGTGAGATCGCCCTGCTGCTGAACCGTCCCCGCGCAGCCACCGTCGTTGCTCGTGGACCCCTCAAGTGCGTGAAGTTGGACCGACCCCGCTTTGAGCGAGTGCTGGGTCCGTGCTCCGAGATCCTCAAGAGAAACATCCAGAGATACAACAGCTTCATCTCCCTCACCGTGTGAGAGGCTCCCCCACTCCACCAGCAGGGGCGTGCACCATCATCAGCAGCATCAGAGGTTTAGCGTCAGGGTTGGGAACTGGGGTTGTGAGGACACAGGGTGGAGAACAGCGATTTTAAATGTTAAATTACACAAAAAGCTTATCTCCTACCTTTACTTTTATTTTGTGGGGTTTTTTTTTTTTTTTTAAACTTGTGCACTTTCACTTGATCTTTTCTGTCATGTAGCTTTACATCAAAAACAATGCAGGGTGTAAACCTCAGAGCGAGAACAGAAACCATTTAATTGAAGATGTAATGTAAATGAGTCGCTTTTTATCATGCACGGGGGACTTGCATAAAAATGGTGTTTGCACTTTGATGTATTTCACGGAGCATGTGGACACATTCAGGAATCACGGAGGAAGTGAAGTCATGTTTACGCACAGCGTGAGGAAGTGGGTACACATTTCTTTGCTCGCTGGATGTTGTTGCTTTTTGATGCCCCTTTTTTTTACCTCTGCCTGTGCGTTGCATCATTTCTAGACCAAAACAGTCACGCACTATACAGATCTTTTTTCCCTGAAATGTGCTTTAGTGAGAGAGCTAAACAAAAACCTTTTCTTGTCTGTTTTAATGTTTTCTTTGCTTCTATAGATTGCTCTCATTTCTATTATGAGGTTGGAGGTCGTTAGATGTAGCGGGGGGGTGGGGGCTTACTTTTACTAAAATGTACAACAATAAAAGACATGAAACATGTTAAAAATGTACTGTCTGTGCATCCAAATTGTGATGTAGTTCATTGTTGCTTCGAGCCGTATTGTTGCACTGGGTTTGGGGCAAACTTGCAAGACTGACATGCATAATAACTATCAGTCTCTGTAGTGCAGTAGCACATAAAACTTTTTTACTCTCCACTTCTTTATCTCTTGTGTTGCTCTTAGTTTTTTCAGTGGTGATTTCTTGGTCTGTAGACCTTCTGCTGCTTGCTCCATCTTTCCACATAGAGGTGCTCGGATCAGACTTTTTAGGCCATTGCTCAGAGTGAGCTTTGGAGATATTTATTTTACCTCCCACACCATCTTGCTTGGATAAGCTTAGATCCCTTATCAAGGTATCCTTGTCACAGTTCCAGTTGTTTTAATCTTTTTAATTATTTCTCTGACTGCAGATCTGAACAAGTCTGGGCGAGAAGATATGTCCCTGTAGCTATTTCTCAACTTATGAAGATTACACATCTCCCTTAAGTCAGGCGCACACTGGGTGATTCCAAATATAGGTCTTAAACATGTCACACTGTGTAAACTTTATATATTAAAATCTTGGTAGTAACAATGTCACACTGTATGATGGAAGACGTAAGACTGCAGGATTGCTGCAGCTGCAGAGTTACATCAGAAGGATCTAACAAGTTTTGGATGTTAACGCGTAGTTGGACTTTGGAAAGTAGTGGAGGATAAGGAAAAGGAGACATTTTGAAAGTGCTAATGACTTGGAGAAAAAGGAAAGTAATACAATTTTTGACACTGCCGTAGCTTATCTTTGCATAGTGAGAACTCTTCTTCTCTTGAATGGTATGTTCTCTTCTCTTTTGGTTTTTGAAGAGTGGCTAAGATAAATTTTCCTCTGCTTCGTGTCATATTTATACCCCAGGGCACTATTGCACAGTGTGAAACTGGCTTTGAAGATTGGCTTTGACAGCTGGCTTCTGTGTAACATCATATTTATTCCCCAGCGAAACAGAAAGCCATGTTTGTTTTTATTTAAACATTAAGACACTGATCAACTTTAAAAGAAAAAAAATTATAATTTCTTGGATTCTTGAAAAATATTTTTTTTCTTAAAGTTGTATTTTTCCCCCACTTAATAAATGTACACAAATTTAAAGTTTAGATTTTTCAAAATTTTCAGTGTGACAATACCCGCATAGAATAAAAGCTGTTTTATTGGCAGACCTTTATAGGCATATTTTGTAAACACAAACTGCTACTACTGTATAGGCTGAGCAGTTCCTGGTCCAAATATCAGTTGATGGAGTCTGACGACGTCAGCTCTATGAAGACAATAGGAGCGAGCCCTATGAGTGTGCAGATCTTCTTAATCTTTATGTGTTGCTACTGAACAACATCAGACCTTTGATACACAGACAATACTTGTTGGGAGCACTAGTTTCAACTTTTCTGTCAGATTAGTTTGAAATGAACAAACCCAGAAAATATTTAAGTTTCTGTGAGTTGTTCTCCAAAAGGTTCAGTCGTGTTATCTCCACAAGACTAAACTTTCTAAGCTTACACCGTCTCAGGACTGAATGAATAAATCTTCAACACGCACATCTTACCCGATGCTTGTCTTTGAGCTGATTTTCTTTGATGTTTTAATGCTTTTGCACCACTTTGGAGTTTTACGTCAGCTCAGTAACCTGATTTAGATGTTTTTAAATGTTATGAATAAGAGAGAGTTGATAAAACTAAGAACTTGTGTTGGTTTCCTTTGGTCTACAGTTCTGTCAACATTGCACAACTGACCCGATGCTATAAAAATAGGACCCTAAGAAACAAGAGTCTGTATTTCTCTTTCTGTGTGTCTTTTTTTCAACAATCAAACCATCTGGGGCAAATAAAGATAAGCTTCTGAAACTATTTTGATTTGATGTTATTTTCTTTTTGGTGGACCCTGTGTGGTCCCTGGGTGAGTGTGACTTTTCCTCACATTTCTTCTCCCCGTTTATCCCAACGTTTGGCACCTTCTCCTCCTCTCCTGACTGGACTTAGTTCCCCGCTCTTTGCTTTTACCACCCCTCATATTCTTGACTGCACATCACCTCCCTTAACTGTTATATTTGTTAGTATCCCTTCTCCCTCCTGCTTAACTCTTCAGTGACATTGCTATATTTGTTCCTATGGGCTTCTCCCTCTTCTTCCCACCCTCCATTCTTGTCTTTTGTCTGCTCTCTATCCTTCTCACGTTAAGCCGAGTGTCACTCATCCGTCATAGCGGGGCTGTCAGAAGGCCTCGGAGCTCCTCCCAGGCGGTTTTACACCACCTTGGACTAAAGCCTCTGCAGCTTTGACACATTCCTCTTCATCTTAATGTCCACTAAATCAAGTGAGGAATGTGCCCCCAACTCACTGACATTGAGTTTAATACTCCCCTCTCCACACAGGCACAGAATCCCACCTATGCAACCTCTTTGATTCACAATGCACACAAACGGACCTCAATACGTTTGCCTCTTCCGAGGTTGAAATGATAAATCACTTATACGTTATGTGTTCTAACAAGTTCTGAGGTTGGTGTCAAACCACAGATGCAACATTTCTGATTGCAGTTTTGGTCTTAAAATGTCAAATGTTTGTCTAACTTTGACTGCCTCAGGAAGAAAGCATCAGATACTGAAGCTGTACATGAAGCTGAAGATAAAGTTAGATGAATGATACATGCAGGGCTGTGGGAAAGTATTTGCACCCCTTACAGATATTTTCTGTGTTTGCTTTTTTTCACATTTTAATGTTTTAGATCTTTAAATAAATTTTAATATTAAACAAAGAAAAAAACTGGTTTTCAAATGAGAAAAGCTATCCAAAGTATATTGGCCCCGTGTAAAAATATAATTGCCTCCCATGTTAAACCATGTGTGATTAACTAATTTTTGTTTAAATTATGGTCTCACTAACCACACCCAGACATGATTACACTGACCCAAAGCACAACAGCAAGTCCATCTCTGAAAGGCTAAAAAAAAGAAGCTAGAATGAAGGTTTTGGTGGTGCGTTGTCAAAGTACGGACTTAAATCTGACTGAGATGCTGTGGAATTAAAAACCCTAAAATGTGTCTTAATTAAAACAATTCTGCAAAGAAGAGTGTGGCAAATTTCCCCCAGAGCAACGTAAAAACTCATTCCTAGTTATCGTAACCAGTTAGGAGGTTTAGAAGGGATTTACTTTTTCAAATTGGGCAAGGTAGGTTTGAATAACATTTTTCCCTTGAAGAGAAATAACCATTTAAAGTGCATTTCGTATTTATTACAGGTTATGTGTCTAAAATGTTATTTTGTTGGATGACCTGAAGCAAGTAAGCGTGACACAAAAGCATAAACAGAAGATGTATAGAAGGAGGCACAGCACTGAACATGACTGACTGAAACTAAAAAAACATGAGATGACTGTCAGGTTAAAACTTGACTAAGTTAATGTGAGAGGATTGGAAAGAATTTTAGCTTCCATGTCGTTTAGGCTCTTTGGTTGACCTCCAGGCAGGTGCAAACCAACCATTTCAGGGCCCATCTTGCTAACAGCACAATAAATTCATTTATTTTGATTCGTAATTCTGGAGATAGCACGAAACTTCACCTTATATGTACTACTGATATTCAAACATTTTTTTTAAAGAATGTCTTGATTAAAACATAAAATAGACTTTGTATGATGGGTGCGCCAAAGTTAACAATGTTAACCCTGTTTCATGCGCAAGAGAGAGTGTGTGTGTGGGTTTAGGTAGATGTGTGTGTCCAGAGTACCCGATTAGACATGGTCATTACAGAGCCATCCCGGGTGGGCTAGCTAAGGACGAAACTTGGCACTGTCATATGGGCAATGTTATGAAACCCTCACACAATGAAGCCGAGCCATATAGGTATAAACAAGCACACACTTTCACTCTGTGCCACTTTTATATTAGATCACTCAGTCCTGCCGCTGAGATCCTTAATGGCCCTCAGTCTGTCACAAAGCTCTCCATGACCCCAATTTAAAACAATATCTCTCTAGTGCGCGTCACTATGTCCTTATCAGTCATTATTTAGGTTTGAGTACACATACATTCAGTTTCCAACTATTTTTTTCCCCTGATGATCCATATTTTGTTTCATGGCCACACACTTTATTCGTCCATGTTGATGTCCCCTTCATGTCTCTCTGAGCAGAGATGGTCTATAAAAAATGAAGAGCAGCAGTAGAATATTCAGGACCACCACAAAGTAGTGCATAATTGTGAGGAGGAAGAAAAATTATTATTTCACAAATACAAATCTAAAAAGTCTGGTGTGCATTTGTTAGCTCCTGAGTCAAATCTTTGTAGCTGTGGTTACAGCGGTAAGTCTATTGGGCTATTTCTCTAAGTGCTTTCTACAACTCAGATTGGATAGAGAGCCCCTATCAACATCCCTTTAAAACCTGCCATAGATTCTTAGACTTGGTCTTTAACTAGACCATTTTGAAGCATGAATATTTTTTGATTTAAACAAGTTCATTGTAGTTCTGGCTCTATGTTTAGGGTGATTGTCCTGCTGGAACGTGAATCATCACCCCGTCAGAAGTCGTTTCATTCTCTCACCAGAGCTGTAAATTTCTGCAGCTCCCTCAGAGTTACCATACCCTATTGGCTATTTGAGTTGAGTGGGTTTAAAACAAAAACTTGTGATATTTTTCAGATAGTTTTTTGTAAAAATGTGAAATCCAAGTGTTATTTTTCTTCCATTTCACAATCATCTAAAACTTCGTGTTGGTTTATCATGTAATTCACAAAAATACACAGACGTTTCGGGTTGTAACATGAAAGAATATGAAACGTTTAAGTGATACTTCTACAACACAAAGCACTGATAATCTTGATATCTTGCATTACGTTAACCTCCTCCACCTCTTACACTGTTCCTGTGGCTAATACTGCAAAATATTCACTCTTACAAATGAGTGTGTGTGCCAGCCTCTTGTCTCACAGAATTAGGAAACTTAGACTTGATTACAAAGGAACAGAGGGAAGAGATAAAAACTGCATTGAAGATAAAGATGGAGTTAGAGGAAGCAATGAGCATGCAAGAGGAGGAAGTGAAGGATCGCAGCACAAGTTTCGCTGTGGGACCAATAACAGCGCCTTTATGTTTTTTTTTGTGGACTCCTGAGTAAAGTCCTGTGAGAGTCACTCACATAAACGCCTTAGAGTTTATCCCAGCATGGAACATTTTCCCCCACTCATTTACAGGGTGGCTTCTCATGCACATCCCTCCAAATTCCATGTTTTGTATAATGAGTGCCTAAAATTTACAAGATTAACTCTCTGGGAGGAATTTGGTGTTTTGTGCATTCTTTTGCATGTGTAATCCCACACACTGGTTTATGAGAAGATATTTAAACGTTTTTCCTGAATCTCCCTCCTTTGTTTTCTGCCCTCTTTGCTTGCTCTCTGTTTTCACACAGATGCAACCTCTCCTCCATCTCCCCCTTCTCTTCACCGGAGGGATTCAGGCTAATTAAAATGCTTGGTGATCTCCATTGTTTCTCCCTGCTTTTGCACCCCCCCCCCCCTCCCCTCCCAACCACCTGCACTAATGATCAGTGCCTATGATGCACATCTTTCATATATATATTGGGTGTGGTGGCCTGTCTGCGTCAGAGCAGGGTTTAGCCTGGTTGAAAGTTGAAAAATCTGTCCATCGGCATCCTTTCCCTCTGCCGAGTCCCTTAGTTTTTATTCTCAGCTCTAATCACGACCCTCTCAGGTCAAAGGCCACCACCAAGGGTTGGCCACAGGTGGCTGAGCAACAGTGAGGCTGATGGGGTTGATTGGGATGAGTAAGCATGTCGAGGCAATATCAGGAGGACAAAACCTCGAAAACGAGTTAAGAAAAAAAAGCATTCCTTCACAAGGAAAAAATTATTTGTTGTTTAGATATGTTGTATAAAGATCTTGAAAGAAACAATGAACCTTTACTTTCAGAAACCTCCCATAAAAAGTTAGATTCAAAATGCTTTTGCAGTATCAACAACACATGAGTTAAAATGAATAGAATGTTGAAGAACCTGAAAAGGAATTTTTCATTTTTAGAAAAATCACATTGGAGAAAATCCAAGAGGGAATAAAACCTTATTTCAATTGTTTTTTGTTGTTTTTTTTTGGATTTTCTGAAATATTTTTCCTTTGTATTTCCTAAAAGGCATATTCAAAGTAAGAATTTACACGGTTTTCAAGAAAATCAAGAAAAACTTGAAAAATCTAAAGAATGATGCTTGCACTTACATTCCCCTTTACTCTGATACCCTAATTTCATTTAATTTTTTACTTTCTGGATGAAATACAATATCCTATGTGTGGTGGAAAATTAACACTGCACACATTAACACATTATCCAAATGGTCACATATGGTGGTGGCAGTATCATGCTATGGGGATGCTTTTCTTCAGCAGGAACAGGGAAGCTGGTCAAAACTGATAGGAAGATGGATTAAGCTCAGTACAGCGGGATCCTGGAGGAAAGGCTGGATCCCATAACTTTATAACATAATTATCCTAAAAACACCGTCAGATGAGTTTGTATACCTCTGCAATTCACCATAAAAGCCCACTTACTGAAATTTTAGTTTTTTTGTTTTGTTTCTGAACTTTAGTCCCACTCAAACTGTCTTTAAATTGTTTGAAGAAATTATTCAGAATATGATGATGCTCCCTATGCATCCATAAAGGTGTTTCTGTGACTCTGTTAAATGTAAGCAAGCACTTGCTGCTGGGAATCAGATACTTACTGCAGGGACATACTTACTGTAAACTTTTTCCCACTTCCTGTTGGGGTCTAGCAAACTCACCCCATTAAGGTACATAAAAGAAATTAAAGACTAGAAATAGAGAGAAAAAATACAAAGAGAGAAAGCTACAAAAAAGAAGTGGATGAGATACCATCTGTTTGTTATTCTGCTTTTCTTTCCCAAGCTTGTTATCGTTCCTCATTTCCTGCTGGACGACAAGTAAATAAGTCTCATGTATACATGTACCAACACTGAGACCGGGCCTCCCCATCTCGCCTTAGTATTGGCCCCAGTTTCAAAGCCATTTCCCAGTGAGCGGAGCCTCCCAGCGACGTGTAGAGAAAACAAACTGAAGACAGAAATGTTCCCCTGACATTCTGCATCACAGAGGCAGACACACACAGAAAAAAGTCAGAAACAGTTTTCAGAGTAAGATATTCCATCATGCACATGATTCTGCAGTCTCTTGCCTACATTGATCCAAACCCAGCACAATGCATCTCTTCAGTCTGCTCTGACTTCACTCCCAGGGGAGGGAGCTCGGCAGTTGTCTCAATTATTTCTTTTTTCCGCTGCTCCTGCTCTCAGGGGCATCATTGGGTTGTGGAGTACAGATCGTAAAAGTGCTCACACTCCTTTCTAATCACATTAGAAAGATGAAGGAATGCAATAAGAAAAATAGGTCCCTGTTAGGTTTTTAGGAGAATGGTCACAATGGCTCACTCAGATAATGAGATATTTCAGAAGTTTACGGGATTTCCCTTATAATTTTAAGATTAACGCTCTTGAGGCATCTTAGGTTTCCAAACCACTTGTCTGCTCTTGCTGATTCTCCAGACTGGATTGGATACAGTATATCTTTATTGATAGATGCATAAATGTTCAGCCCAGGAACTCCCACATTTCAGGGATAATTAAATGTGTGCTTCACACCCCTCCAAAAAACTTCCTCCTTCACAACACAACCTCTCACAAGGTCATAGCAAAAAGCTGTCAAGTGTCTCTTGACAGACACCCACACACCCTCTATTTCCTCCTCTACTATCCAGGAATCTGTCCTGCATCCTCAGCTGTGCCCAAAGCAGCGCTCCAGGGACAGCGGCTGGAGAAAAGAGTGAGGGTGGCCCACCCATTCCTAAAACCCCGCAGGACCCATCACAGGGGTGACCCGGCTCTACCCTAAACCCCGATGGAATGCGTGGATTTGACTGAGAGCTGTAACCAAAGAGCACTCTCTCCCATCTTTAAGCCCATAATGGAGCCACTTCCTGCTGATAATCAGTTTGTTGTGATCTCTCGTTTGCCACTTTATCTTGAGTTGTAAAAAAGGAAAAAAAGAAGAGACTTTTTATGGTTTAGATCCTTCTAATATATGCCCTCTAACAGATTTCCTCTGGTTTTATAACACTTAAATGTTCAGATCGGACTGATAACCTGGATAAATCCAAAACGATTTTGTAAATGAAAAAAAAAAGGTAGTCAGCCACCTTATAAAATTCTTAATTAAATTTGATATTTTTTTGTTATACTTCACTAACCTCTAGCCTGAAGAAATCACTTGCCTGAAAGTCTTGGGGATCATCAAGATGTTTTTTGGAACACATTCTGTGAAATGACAGGTCTCAGGCTGCTTTACTTCATTAGAATCTTGACTACTTGCCATAATTGAAGGAATAATGAATTCTGCTCTCTCAGAGTAAATCCTGAAGGAGAATGCACATCCATCAGTTCATGATTATAAGCTCCAGTGCACCTGGGTTATGCAGCAGCACAATGAGCCTTAATCATAACAGTAAGCTGACCTCTGCATGGCTCTTGATAAATAAATGACAAAATAAATAAATATTTTGGAGTGGACTATTCAAAATCCAGACGTAAATCCAGTTGACGATGCTTTGTACAGCCTTAAGCACATAATTCACGCTTGAAAACCCTCCACTGAGGCTGACTTAAAACAATTCTGCAAAAAAGCGTAGACCAAAATTCCTCCACAATGATGTAAAAGTCTCAAAACCAGTTATCAAGTTTAGGGGGCAATATTTTTTTTTTACATTGGGTCTGGTTGGGCTGGATAGCATTGTTCCTAGAGAAATAAAATAATTATTATTTTTTTTGTATTTACTCAGGTTATGTGCCAATGCCATTTTATAAATAGAACATGAAAATTAGGGGGTATTCATCTCATAGCCTTCATCTGTCGGCTCCAGAGCCACCATAGCAGAACTGAAAAAACTCATACTGGATCAGATGCGCACTGGGTAACTTTACAGAACCAGCCTGCTTCAGTCTTATTTATGTGGACTCTTAACAGCTGCTGTCTGGCATTTGGATAAACAACTGGACCATAACAACCCATGACCTACATGAATCAGAAGTTGGTTTGACTAGACCTATGTTTCTACAAGAACATTTCGAAGTGAACTGGAGAAAAGCAGTTAAAGTAGAATTAAAGTTCAAATCCAAAAAAGACAGGCCTCACTAGACTGTAATGACAGAATGGGCTTTTATCAAAGGGAACCTAAAATATTTTTTTTTCTGATGCAAGTCAACTCCTAGATCCTCCAGTAACCACCACAGTGTGCATTTTTGTGTACACTTGGGCCTCCATCTGCAACTTCTAAAGACAAGAATGCCAGAAAAACTGTTTTCTGATCCCAGAGGTTTGATCATAGCTGCCACTGCTTTTATGGCCTCCAGTAATGACAACAATAAAAGCACCAAAGACCTGCTGTAATTATTTTTTTAAAAGCAGCAGCGGTGCTGTTTTCAGAGCAGCTACATGGGCAGGGGGTCGGGGGATTACATTAGCCGCAGTTAATCGTTAGCGTGATGCGTGCGAAACAGCTTCGCAGTACGGCCCATAAAGTAGGAAGGGGTTTCTCTCCTGGAGTCAAAGTGCTTTTTAGCTAAGTTTAGTGTGGTTGCCATAGGAGTTGCAATGTGTTGAGGAAAATCTCAATTAAGGCCTCTTGCAAAACTGCCTACAGGCACGTTAGTTGCTGAGGACATGAAGCAACTAAAGTGGATTCTCAAGTCATCTTCTAATTCAAGACGAGTGAATGCTGCGAGTCACTGACTCAATGCAATCGGCTTGGTTTCCTTGAATAGAAAAACTTTTTAACCAATTTTAATAATAAACTGAATCTGACTGCACTATTTGACAGGATTAATTGGAATGTATTTACTCGACTTAAAATCTGTATGATATGATTGAATTGACTTTGTAAAGTGCCTTGAGACGACATTTGTTGTGAATAAATAAAACTGAATAGAATTGAATTGAATTTTTCAGCTGGTTATATCTTGCAACCTTTTCCGATCTTTTTACCCACGTCTTTTTCCAACTAAGTCATCTTCATTCCTCTGTCACTCAAGTCAAATCTTTGCTTAATCCCATACATCACCACCATCATCACAACCACCCCTACTGCCCTTATTTTAAGGTCCAAAAGATTGGGTCTGCCTGTAGTCTGTGAAAGACAAGTAGGTTGAAGGGTAAGGTGAAAACCACATCTGCGAATTGCAGTAATCATGAGCTTATAGTCTCCAAATAAACCACTGAGGTCAGCTTTGTGTGCCCCTTCTGGGCTTGTCTGTCATGATGTGAAGGATGTGAAGATGACATTTCATTGGGTTTGTGGACAATTCATTATGCCCGTGCAGTATTTATTACATCCTAAGAAAAGCTCTCTCATGAACCCCACATCTTCTTTTTTACCCTCGTTATTGGTTTCATCTTGTTTGTTTTGATGACTTTTCGCCGCATCTCTTGAATCAAAACTTTGGAAATTGTTATATGTTTATTATGAATGTGTCATTGTATATGTTTCATTCTTTAATGTACTTCTTCCAGGGCCAGAAAATATAAGGCAATACCAGTTCACAGCTTTCCCATTGGCACCGGCAAAGAGCTTACCACCGTAAAGTCTGGATTCTACTTATATACTTCCAGCTTTCCTCTGTCCCTCTGAGACCCCATCAAGATAGAGCAGCTCTCTGCCCTCTCTACCATTTCCATATTGTCCTGCCCCGGCTTTGATGTTCACCCTGCCAAGAAAGTGATTTGTGGGTTCGCCATGTCCTCCCCTGTGCTAGCCTCCGAACTCACCGATGCCCGGACACACTGGGAGTTCCCACTGTTTCGTTTGAGTCGGAGGGGGAAAAAAGAGGAGGGGGATTTGGGTCAGACCACCACAGAGCTGGTGAGACCCCTGTCTTCCTCCTCGCCGGTTCCCATCGCTCCCAACACGACGCACACATGTTGAAAAGGTCAGGTCTTGATAGACAACAGAGCACCGGCAATTATACTGCTATTTCTTAGAGGCTGGAAGTCCCCTGTTTCATGTGCAAGAGAGAGTATGTGTGTATGTGTGTGTGTGTGTGTGTGTGTGTGTGCAGTAAGAGAGAGTTGTTTTTTTTTTTAACGTTCATAGAGAATAAAGAGGCAGTGTTTTAAGGGGAAAATGAGCTGGGACAGGGGGAACGGGTAGCTGCTTGCAGGGACTTGTGCCCAGATTGCTTCATGTCTGTCTGTCCAGTTAAAGAAATTGGTAAATGTGCATAAGGTAATGGAGGTGTGTAAATGTGTAAAGGTTCCCAAATGTAGCCTATATGTGAGTGTGAGAGAACTCAAATCCCTCAAATGGGACTTTTCAAACTGAAGCTTGCTGTCTGAGGCTTTCTTTATTCTTTTGATGTGTCTGATGTGACTTGGATGGTAACTGCAAAAAAAGCAGGTAGTGCTTTGCAAAAGTATTCATACTGCATGATACTGTTTGAACTAAAAGCATAGACTTTAATGGATTTTGTTGGGGTTTTATGTGAAATCTTCATCTCCATAAAGCTTTTCAGCAGATGGAAGCATGAAGTGCTCCAAAATCTCCTGATAGCTAGCTGCATTGACCCTGCCCTTGATAAAACACAGTGGACCAACACCAGCAGCTGACACGGCACCCCAGACCATCACTGACTGTGGGTACTTGACACTGGACTTCTGGCATTTTGGCATTTCCTTCTCCCCAGTCTTCCTCCAGAATCTGGCACCTTGATTTCCGAATGACATGCAGAATTTGCTTTCATCCGAAAAAAGTACTTTGGACCACTGAGCAACAGTCCAGTGCTGCTTCTCTGTAGCCCAGGTCAGGCGCTTCTGCCGCTGTTTCTGGTTCAAAAGTGGCTTGACCTGGGGAATGCGGCACCTGTAGCCCATTTTCCTGCACACGCCTGTGCACAGTGGCTCTGGATGTTTCTACTCCAGACTCAGTCCACTGCTTCTGCAGGTCCCCTTTTGCAGGTGTTTAGAGTTAACTCGTTGATTCAGATGATTAGGTTCATAGCTCGTTTAGAGACCCTTTTAATGATATGCTAATTTTGTGAGATAGGAATTTTGGGTTTTTATGAGCTGTATGCCAAAATCATCCGTATTAAGACAATAAAAGACCTGAAATATTTCAGTTAGTGTGCAATGAATCTAAAATATATGAATGTTAAATTTTCATCATGACATTATGGAAAATAATGAACTTTATCACAATATGCTAATATTTTGAGAAGGACCTGTAATTATCTGAAGAGTGTGGCTTGAATTTTATTCAACTCTGAGACAATATACTGTAAAAGCATCTTTTGCCGAAATTACAATGGCAGGTCTTTCTTCGCCAGCTTTGCACATGTACAGAATGAAATTGTTGCCTATTTTTTTTAAAATACCCCAAACTCAGTCAGATTGAACAGAGCGACTAGGAACAGCAATTTTGAAGTATCGCCACAGCTTCCCAGTTTGATTTGGGTAATTAGTTTGACTGGTCCAATCTTTTGCTGCCTCCAACTGTTTTTCTTCCAGTTGGCTTGTATTTAGCTCCATCTATCCTCTTTCCTGTTCCAGCAGAAGACATCATCCCCACAGCATGATGCTGCCACTACCATGATTCTTTATAGAGTGATGAGTACAAGGTGAAGAAAGTGTTAGTTTTCCACCATATATAGTGCTTTGCATTCCCCCACCTCAGCTGTGGATCTCTGCAGCTCTTCTAGAGTTACTATGGGGCTCTTGGCCCATAGTAACTCTCATTGAAGTTTCACTTGGAGTTTCTCTCATAATGCTCCACTTGCTCTTTTAGTTTAGGTGGACCGCTATGTCTATGTTGGCTTGGAATTAGTTATGTCACACTCTCCATTTTCAGACGAAAGGCTGAACAATCCTCTTGGGATATTGAACACTGTTTTAAACTTCTCCACAACTTTCTCCCTGATCTGTGTGCTGTGTTCCTTGGTCTTCATGATGTTGTTCTCTAACAAACCTCTGAGGCCTTAACAGAACATACACACAGGTCTTAATTTGCTAATTTGGGGTGTTTTGATGGTAATCTGATGTTTGTACCGGACATTATAGGTATCGGTGTGAAGGGAGGTGATACGAATCCATGCCACAGTGTTAAAATTATTTGTTTTTAGAACCATGTATGCCTATTTTTGCACACATATGTCTTGTGTTAGTTTATCACATAAACCCCCCAAAAAATACAAGTTAAAGGGACAGGAATACTTACAAGGCGCTGTATTCCCAGTTTCTCTTTCCCACTGAGCAAGTATTGTTCTCTAAGGATACATTTCATTAAGAATGTCAGATTGAAGAAATTATGAGTTACGACAAGATCAGACCACACTTTGACAGATCTGGAGATCACACAGAGAGGATGCAGCGGTCCCTTAACAACTGAAGTGTGCTGCTGTAATGTATAATCTGTTGCAGCTGCCTCGCATACCTTGCACCAACATCTTTGTACGTTTATGTGTGCATGTGGCGTCATTCTTTTTATCCCAGAGGTGGATTTGACGACTGTATCGTGGCTTATGAAAGACCAGTGGGGTACTGTACCCCCGAACGACTGCTCACCTAGAGCGCCTTGGAAGGAAAACTGGTCCGGAGGGTTACTGAGAGGCCCCACAGTGCATTGCATTCAGGTTGCTGTGCATGTTAGACATATTAAGGCCTTTAAATGGCTGCTAGTAATTGTCCCTATAAAAGAGCAGCTGTATCCAGAACCGACTGCAAATGTGGCTGCTGCACCTTTACTGTCTCTAATACTTAACAATAATTTTAAATAAGAGAGTGTGTTAGAGCCTTCTCGGTGTAAATACACTGTGTTTGCTTATGAGTACGTAGGTTGCCCTGGATATGCACTCTGCTCTGGATAATTTCCAAGTCCAATCTATATTGCAGCCAGCATGTGGAATGCACCTTTGCTCCTGGAAAATCTCACCTGAATGACTTAAGTTTGTGTGCGTGTGCTTTTAAATGTGCACACGAGTAACCATAACCATAAATGTTACCACCGCTCCTAATTTGTTCATTACAGGAGCTCTTGTAAAATAGTATGAAACTACAAAACATCAAACCACTAATGGCATCATCCTTGTCATCATGGACAGCGATGAATTGGTAAGGGCTCGACTTAGTAAGCACTGCCCTGGGGAGGACGGAAAGAATCACTCAGTAGTCTACAAAGGGGCTGACTCTTTGAGTCAATGACTCATGTGTGCTCATGATACGGTTGGGTGGTGCTGGAGGTGGGGGGCACCAGGTTAAAATTTGTGTTTGTTTCTCTGTTGCAAGGCAATCCAGTCTAGTTTTTATCATTATGAAGTGTCAACGACTGGGGATGCCCTATGGAAAAACACTTAACAGTTTTCTGTGGAAGGAAAATATCCTACTTAGAGCTATAAAATCAGCCTATCAGTTCACGGAGTTTCTATTGTCAGCCCTGCTATTTTTTATGGTTCTCTGGCACACTGAAGTGTGAGATTCCTTGCTTTCGTTGCACGGTCAGAGTTTAAGTGAAGATGGAGTTATGGATAATGACGTTTTGTTCTCACAGCTACTACAATAGGACCCTGAATGTTTGGTTAAGCATCTCCAGTACACACCATTTGAACCATTATTTGTTGTAGTGTAGAAAAATAATGCAGCATCCTGTAAAACTGCATTAGTTTTTAAAAAGAAGAATTGGCTGGTTTTCTCTGATCCATGCAGGCTAGAAATCATATATATATATATATATATATATATATATATATATGTTCTGTACAAAGTTGAATGTGCTGACAACAAAATCACACAAAAATCATTAATGAAAATCAAATTTATTAACCAATGGAGGTCTAGATTTGGAGTCACACATAAAATTAAAGTGGAAAAACACACTACAGGCTGATCCAACGTTGATGTAATGTCCTTAAAACAAGTCAAAATGAGGCTCAGTATTGTGTGTGACCTCCACGTGCCTGTATGACCTCCCTACAACGCCTGGGCATGCTCCTGATAAGACGGTGGATACTTAATGGCAGTCAGGCTCCCTCTGGCGAGCACATGGAGGGTCATTTGGCCCTCCAAAGAAATGCCGCCCCACACCATTACTGACCCACTGCCAAACCGGTCATGCTGAAGGATGTTGCAGGCAGCAGATCACTCTCCACGGTGTCTCCAGACTCTGTCACGTCTGTGAACACAACCCCCATTTGTGGACATCGGGCCCTCATACCATCCTCATGGAGTCGGTTTCTAACCGTTTGTGCAGACACATGCACATTTGTGGCCTGCTGGAGGTCATTTTGCAGGGCTCTGGCAGTGCTCCTCCTGTTCCTCCTTGTACAAAGGCGGAGGTAGCGGTCCTGCTGCTGGGTTGTTGCCCTCCTACGGCCTCCTCCACGTCTCCTGGTGTACTGGCCTGTCTCCTGGTAGCACCTCCAGGCTCTGGACACTACGCTGACAGACACAGCAAACCTTCTTGCCACAGCTCGCATTGATGTGCCATCCTGGATGAGCTGCACTACCTGAGCCACTTGTGTGGGTTGTAGAGTCCGTCTCATGCTACCACGAGTGTGAAAGCACCACTAACATTCAAAAGGGACCAAAACATCAGCCAGAAAGCAAAGGTACTGAGAAGTGGTCTGTGGTCCCCACCTGCAGAACCACTCCTTTATTAAGTGTGTCTTGCTAATCACCAAAGATTTCCCCCTGTTGTCTATTCAATTTGCACAACAATATGTGAAATTGATTGTCAATCAGTGTTGCTTCCTAAGTGGACAGTTTGATTTAACAGACATTTGATTTATTTGGAGTTATATTGTGTCGTTTAAGTGTTCCCTTTATTTTTTTGAGCAGTGTATACAGGGCTGCATTCACCAAATGCATACAGCTTCAATAAAATTTGGATTAATGTCTGTTGGTTGCATCTTAACCACATGCTTCTTGTGGCAAAAAGCATGTGGCCTATTTCTGGCTACTGTTGAAATCTGGATTATTCCAGAAGCTTAATGATTATTGTCCTGTCGGAACACTGAAAAGTATCCAAACATCTACCCAGAAAATGTTTCTTCAGAAGGCTTTTGATTTGCTAATGGTGCAGCTGCAAATTTCAACTATCCCTAAAGGTGTGGATCTTGGAAATTCTTCCTTGATCGGCACCCTTTCCATGCGTGGCAATGTAAAACAGCCTTTAACACTGGACAGGAACACTGGGGTTCCAGCATCTTCCAGTTTATATATATATTACATCATTATATTATATTCTATTATGCTGGTTCAGTTTCAGTGTTTAAAGTTCAGCTTGGTTGGCGGCAAAGAGTGAAAGACCGGGGACATTGAATGATGTAATTTTCAGTCTTTTTGTCTTGATTATGTCATTGTATTTTATTTTAGAGGTAAGTATATTATTATCAGTTTGCCTTAAATGAGGTAAAACCTATAAATGAGGATAAATAAAACTTTTTAGTGTTTGACTGTAGAACTGGTATGCCATACAACAAACATAAGACCCTGTTTTCGTCCTTCAATCTCAATCTCTTTCGGAAATTCTACTGCATATAAAACAGATTGAAGAGTGGACTCTAATTCGGAAAACGAAAATAAAACCTCTTAGTCATATTTGATAACACGAATAGAAAGAGAGAGAGAGAGAGAGAGAGAGAGAGAAATATTTCCCCTCTCAAGAATGAAAAAAGATGACTCAAACTGACCGATCATCCAGACTAAAAGGCTCACATTAGTGCTCCAGAGGCTATGTAACTCATATCTAACGCATTCTTCAAAAATGTTCCCCTGTTTACCTTTCTCTCAATCTCTGGGATCTATGTGTGGCCCAGGGGCAAAACAGGAGTCTTCACCTCACTCCCAAAGTCTTCTCTGCAGAGTCTTTATGGCTCGATTTACTGTGCAGCAGCATCTATAAAGTCATTTAATAGGGTTAATGTTGTTAGGTACACAGGCCTCAGTTGCCAGTAAACATGTTGCTTATTAGCTCACACAGAAGAGAGCAAAGGAGGGAGAAAAATCATTCCCTTTTACTTCTTTAGACATGTCTTTCCTCTATCTTGCTCAATTCTGTTTGTTTCTAGATTAATGAATCAGAATCCATATTTTATTTGCACCACATGTATATGTCTCAAGGTTAAGAATAAAACCTCTTGAGACAAATATTCACATGAAGCTGCCTATTGCCATAACAATCATATACTTCATGCATACTTATCCAACCTTCCAGGAAGGGATAAAGGACTAGTACAGAGACATGCACTTCAGGAAAGAGGATTCAGTTCAGCAACATGTCATAAGTTACTTCAGCAGAGGGAATTTCACTGTAAAAATATTTGATTCATTTTATGACACTAAAAGAGCTCAACTGGCCTATTAAAATGGTTGCATTAATCACCATACCATCTGCTGAAGTGGGTTCTGCTGCAGGAGTTCCAGACACAACACCCCCAGGTTTGAATGGACAAGATGTAGACCGGACCACCTGGTCGGCTGACCTGGCGGCTCCCTGCCGATCGTCACCTCTGTCTGTCTGTCTGTCTGTCTGTCTGTCTGTCTGTCTGTCTGTCTGTCTGCCTGTCTGTCTGTCTGTCTGTCTGTCTGTCTGTCTGTCTGTCTGTCTGTCTGTGCTCCTGGATGTATGTCTCCTTCGTGAGGACCCTCAGGCTTTTTTCCAGACCTCCCAGTACTGGACAAGCAGACCTCGAGCTGCCCCATGACAAGTTAGGACCAGTTGGTTGTAAAACTGCATGTTAGGTAGTGGCTCCTTGTGTACAGAAATCATAAAGAATCATGAAGGTACAGTGCCTTGAAAAAGTATAAACACCCCCTTGAACATTTTTCATATTTAGTCACATTATAACCCCAAACTTGAATTTATTTTATTGGGATTTTATGTGACAGACCAACACAAAGTGCTGCATAAGTGTGAAGTGGCAGGACAATCATACATGATTTTCAAATGTTTTGCAAACAAAGATTTTAAAAATGTTTGTCTTCAGTCCCCCTTACTCTGATATCCCCAATAAAAGCCAATGCAACAAACTGCCTTTAAAGGTCACATAGTTAGAAGGGTTTATCGGGGTGTATTTTCTCCAATAGCATAGCTGTTCGTCAAAGGGACTCAGATGTTTGTTAAAGCATGTTGATAAGAGAGCATCACGAAGACCAAGGAAAACTCCAGACAGGTTGAGGGATAAGGTTAGGGAGAAGTTTAATGGAGGGTAAAACTATACTTTTTAACTTCCCAGGGAGCACTGCTCAATACATTGTCCAAAAATTGAAAAAAATTATGGCACAACTGCGACACCACCGAGACATGGCCATCCAGCAAAACCAAAGCAGCGACAAGGCCCCTGGAAATTCTGAAGGAGCTGCAGAGGTCCAACTATTGGTCATGTACTCAACACATCGTGCTTTTATGGATGACTGGTAAGGAAAAACGGCATCACTGAATGAGAACCAGAAGTAGTTCTGTTCGTGGTTTGGTACAAGCCATAGGGTACATAGCAAACATCCGGAAGAAGCTGATCTGGTCAAAAGTGACAACTTCTCCAAATGCTAAACATCATGTCTTGCAGAAAACTAACACTGAACATTTAGTAGTAGTATTTCTTCAGTTGTCATACAGTAAATACAGTCGGTACATCATGATTATACATATATAATACAATGTAATGAATTATGTTTCAGAATGGCAGGCAAACAAACATCACCCTAAATACCCCCTCCCCATCATGAACCCTACCTGTGTTGGTAGCATCATGCTGTGGGGATTCTTTTCTTCAGCACAGACAAAGAAGCTTGCAAAAGCTGATGCAAAAGTGCATAATGGAATTTTCAGGTTTTCATTTGAAAAGCTTTTTTAAATGATATTTTTCTTTTTCTTTCTTTCTTTCTTTCTTTCTTTGTGGTTTTAACGTGACAAATTGTGAAAAAGTTTAAGAGGGTGGAATATTTTTTTTTTGTGCAAAGCACAGTACATGTTGTGAGGAAAAACATGAAGGGGATCTAAAATACTCAGATAACTAGTCATGAGTCATGACCACCAACAGAACTGTAAATATGATTCAACGTATTATCCTTCATTTAAAGACAAAACATCCTAAGCGATTTGCAGCTCGATGAACCCAGAGCTTCTTCCTACTTCTTCTTAAAACAATTACCGATCCGTTTAGTTGTGATGAATGAAGTGATGGACATATCTTTAAAAAATTGATCCGCTTTTTTTTTTAACCTTCCTGTAAGTCAAAATTGATTACACGCCAAATCTGTGAATGGGCTCTTTTTTTTTCAAAGAGCATAGACACACATACACTCACTCACACAGGGCGAGGGGGCTGTGAGGGTGAGGGAGGCGGTGGGGATGGATCTTGGAGTCTTAAGTCATCGAGCCAGCCAACCAGCTCCCCTTGCTGAATAGATGCATGATCACCCTAACGCGAGGGGAGGCGCAATGGGCACAGAGCTGCTGGCTCTCTATATTCAGCGGCTCAGAGGCGCTCTGACACCATTCACTCCAGAGTCCTACTAGTCCAAGGACCTGCGCGTAGACACGCTCTGAACAGCTCGACACGGACGCCTTTCTCCATTGTGATTTCCTGAGGGCATCTTTTGGATTATTTTTCATTCAAGACTTTCAAAACAGAGAAGAAAAAAAAAACTGTGCTTTCACATTTTCCTCAGAGAAAGGGAGCTGTTTTTATATGTTTGACTTCTCATTGCATTGGGTCAAAGTGTGAATCCTTAAGGTGAAGGACAAGTGCAATGTGCGCCAGACTTGTTTATGGGATTTGCCTCACATGCGCGTAAGGAAGGTGTATTCTGTGTTGGAGCGCAGAGTTTGTTCCAGAGGACGCAGGCCGTTGTGAATAATAAGAAAACTTCTCAGCCTAAGAGTTTCAAGCAAGAACAAGCAACGCGTCTGGCCGAGCTGCTCTGACTCTACATCGTTTACCTCCCTGAGGGGATGGTTGTGGATCCTCTGGAGCCAGGAGCGACTCAGGGGCTCCTACGCGGCAGCTCATTTTTCGTGTTTGAGGGAGACTTTACATTAAAAGGAGATGAGAGCCACAATCTGTTGCTTCCTGCTGTGGACGACGTACCTGCTGGCCACTGCTGAGGTAAACTGACCAGATTTGTAACCAGATTTTATTCCAGTTAGAGTGCAAAGGTCCTGTCTTCACACACGTAACACTAAAACGCGATGTTTAAATTAAACTCCAAAGGAATGGAGTTTAATTTAAAGCCAGTAATACAAACAAAACAACAACAACAACGACAAAACAAAACAATCAAACCACCATCGAGATGATTTAAAGCAGCGTCTCTCATCAGTGCGCTTCTCAGAACAAACGCTGCTGCATGCGCTAGGACGCGCAACGTAGTTATTTTGGTCTTTTTTGTGCCAAATTGGTTTGTAGCCTGAGGGCAACCGGGCAAACGTTTTGATTTGGGAACCGCTCCGGCTGATAAAAATAGTCGCTGTTCGTCTGAGGGCTGCGCACGTCTTGCTCAACCCGAGGTGCCTGGATGAAGCGCGACAAGTGCAAAGGGTGAGAGGTGCCGCTCCCGCAGCCCGAAGCTTTCGGTCTGATTCTTGAGCACCAGCTTAACAGAAGCGATGGTTGTATTTGTTAGAGATCTAAATGCTGCTGTTTATTCACTGAAGTCAGGACAGATCTTCAGGACACCTTGCTGCAAAGCTGTCCTTTCAAAGATTGCCTCAGTTGTTGAACCATTATTTATACAGCCAAATAAATACCTAAGCCCTTCTCAATCATATCTCTAACCTTCTTCTCTTGTTTGATTTCTTTGTCCCTACACCCCTCCACCCTCCCCGTCCCCTGAAGGAAGCGGAGTTTCCCCAGGAGCTGATCGATCGACTCTCCAACAGTGAAATCCACAGCATCAGCGACCTCCAGCGGCTACTGGAGATTGACTCCGTAGGTAAATTCTGCCTCTTGATACTTTTCTACGCGTCCCCCGGTACGTGGGTATTAATCTAATTAAACCTAACATGAAAAGGCAGAGCTCTCTCATGTTGTGTTTCTATGATTACCCGAAATACTAGTTAAAATGTTTTAGAAGGCATAATCCAAGTAAAGTGCATTTACTGCACATCTGTGATGAAGGGTGACTGCAATGAACTTGCTTTGTTGCATCCAGACCGCCACGTTTTTGTGTCAGCAAAAAGTTGCAGCAGGTTGCAGGTCAAGCTGGTTTCCTCTCCTTCTGTGTCCCAGACTGTCTTACTGATTAAATTACATCTGTGCGCTGGAAGAACTTGTTTGCCTTGACATGAGCCTCTATTTACACAGGCTGCTGTAATATATCAAGTTCATCGCTCCCTCTGTGCAGATTTGCAAATAGAAATGGACAATAACTACTTCTGCTTCCCAATTCTCCATATTTTACATTGAGCAAACAAAGACTAAAACTGGAACTTTAGTTGATATAACCACATTTCATGTTGTCCTTACTGATATTCACACATATTGCCATTTTATCTGACAGGCTAAAAGTGTAGTAGAAGGAAACTGACATGTGCTATAACACATATTTATAAAGTGTTGTGCATTTTGTATTCAGCTAACTTAAGCCAATACTTTGTAGGCTTACAGATACTCCACCATCTAAGTACATCTAGACACTGAAATTGGCTAATTCCTGTTTGGATAATAGTTCAAGCTCAGTCAGATTGGATGGAGAGCAGAATCTGTTACAGTCTTTAAAATGTTTTCCTCCAGAACCGTATCTTCATCTGTCTTCTCATCAACTCCGATCACCTTTCCACAGCATGATGGTGCTACCACCATAATTCACTGTTGTGATGGTGTCTATAGGGTGACTTACAGTGTTAGTTTTCTGCCAGCTGCAGTTATGCCATATTATTTTTTTCTGAGGTGATGAACTGGACAGTTCTTCATGAGATAATGAAACCTGGGGATCTTGTTTTATTACCCTGATTTAAATCTCTGCACAACTTTCTCTCTGACCTGTCTGCTGTGTTCCTTGGTATTTATGATGCTCTTTGTTCACTAATGTTCTCTAACAACCTCTGAGGCCTTCAAATAACAGCTGTATTTATACTAAGATTAAATGGCATATGGTTGGAATGAGGTGATGTCTGAATGCAATTGCACATGCCTTTTTATTTAGGGGTATCAGAAAAAGGGAAATTTAAAATACACATTAATCTTTCCACCTTTTTATTGATAATAATGTGTGTGGCCTAGTGGTTAGAGCGCAGAGCATTTGGGTCCTGGAGAGGCCACAAGTACCCTTGTTCGAATCCTAGAGCCTGCCACTATGGGTCCCTGAGCAAGACCCTTCGCCCGTGAATGCTCCCTGGGTGCCACACAATGGCAGCCCACTGCTCCCCAAGGGATGGGTTAAATGCAGAGGATAATTTCTCCATTGTGAGATCAATAAAGTCTAAAATATTATTTGTATTTTTATGTTATAAATTAATTATTATAAAATAATAAAAAAAATCAAAATTTCCTTTCCTTTCCCTTTAACATTTTACAATACTTTGTGCTGGTCTATCCCATAAAATCCCCAAAACATACACAGAACTTTGTGGTTGTAACCTAACAAAATGTGGAAAAGTTTTATAAGAATGAATTAACAGGACAATCTCAACAATATTTCTAATGGATTAAATCAACATTAAATCAGGTGGATTTCCACAACAGGCTTCACCTCACTTTACTCTGAGCCTAGAGTAGATCACTCTGGTGCCTCATGGATAAGAAAAGGTATTTACCATTGAATTAGCATGTTTTTTTCAAACAGATTAATGCTTTGCAGAGTAATATTAGTAGACTAATTATTATTATACGAGGACATAAATCTGTCTTGACGGTCAGCTTGGTCAGCCCTGGCCAACCCATTAAAAGACCCTAGACACCAGCCAGAGGGGTATTTTGGGAGCTTTTGTTGCAGGTTGCTGGGACAGGGACGTTATCAGTGTGGGCAAAATTGTATGTGGCATGACATCATCAAGTAGGGGAGATTTTAAAAAGTAGGTGATCTTTTTTTAATTATGTGTGGCTTTTGATTGTCAGTATCTGTGATTTCTGTCCCTGGAGGGCGTGAGTTTGGAAGTGGCAGGATAAAAAGGAAACCCAGGGGTGGTGTGCAGTACTCCTGTGCTCAGTACAGGCTTGCATTTGTTTTTGCAACGTCCCTGTCCTCAGTTCTGACTGTCAGATGAGATGACCATGTTGAAGTCTGCAGATGGCTGTCTGGCCCCTGAGGTGCTGCTCGCCTCGTTATACTCCTCCTTCTCTCTGTCTCTGTCTCTCTCCTGAGGTGGCCCCTCGGCTGCCTGCTCTTATCTCTTTCAGTGAAGAACTTTGACAGAAAAGGGAACCTGACTCTCGACGGGGAGCAGAGGTGGAGGAGGGAGTTGGAGGCATCTTCTGACAGCTTCAATCGGAGGGGCTGCAGGTTTTTGTGCAATCTGCTTTGTCTTCTGTCTCCTGCACAGTTAGCAAAGATAACTCCGAACCTGAAAGAGAGGATTTGTTTCCCACCTGCTATTCCACACAACCACAGAAATATCCTGCTGCCCTTTAGACCTGAGCTTACATTTATTCAACTCAACCATGTAACTGTTAAAAATCAAGAAAATAAACGATAAAGAATGACAGAGGAAGAACGAGACCCTTTTTCTAAGAAGTCAACAACATAGTGGCTATTTGTTGAAGGAGAATGAAAGAGAGAGGAGAAGGAGAAGGGAAAGGAGAAGGAGTAAAAGGAGTGAGTTAAGGGCCTTAGCTAATGGAGGGAGTAATTTAGCAGTCTTGAAAGCCTGATTCATGGTAAGAGACTGTCTCCTGTCCTCTGTTCTCTTGTCTAAAGGCTCCGGGCGTGTGCTTACATATTAGTCACCTGGAACCAAGAAAGGAGTAAGCCCCCCTCACCACCCCTGTAGTGTTTCCACCTCATTTTCTTTCCCATTTCTTATACGGCCTCTCTGTTAAATCTGAAATAACTTTCCCCTGCATCAACCTTTTCATATTTGTTTTATTTTTCTCCTGACTTTTGTCTTTTCCTGACAGAAATAGATGAAAAGATTTACATATTGGGATATTATGTACAGTATGTTCATGTCTTAGAGTGTAATGGTCTCAAAGAATGATAGCTCAGCCCTTTGTTTGACTCCCAGTTTCAGCTGCAGGCAACACTTCCCTTCGGTGAACCTTTGGTTCTGGGTCGCCGACTGCTTGACTGACTCTCTGACAAGCTGGAAGGAAATTCCCTGAACTCTCTCTGACAGACAGACCTGGAAAAAGAAATGATCAAAAAGCAAACAAACAACTGATCCCAGTGGTGGATGGTGTATAGTTTGAGAAAATTCCTTCGAATGACTCTGGTCGAGTGCACAAAAAAGCTGGATGAGTGGACTGTGTTTGCCCATGGTTGAGCTCTGTTGAGATGTGTGTACTTAAGGCTTTTCCATGTTATGCAGGATAACGAGAAGAGTTTCTCCAATTGTTAACATGTCTTTTCAGTAAGTGTACATGTGTAGAATTGTTCTCAACATGTATGCTATAACTTAAGAGAGGCAGACCCGCCCAGTTTGCAAACACAGTCAGACGCTCTCAGTATCCTGTGGACAGTCTTTATCATTTTATTGCTGCTCTAGCACTTTTTCTTAATCCACCTTAAAAGTCTGGGTGGAGACCAAAACAAGCAAATCTTATCAGATGACCGTGACCATGGAAAAAACTGAACTGGCTGCCTTAGCAAAACACATACTTTCCCGAAAAAAACCATAGAGTGATTGAAAAGCAAACATTTTCAGTAAATGAGGGACATGGAACCACTAATTAGGCCTAAAATAAAGGTGACCAGGCCCTACCTGTCAAATGACCACTTTAAGCCTCTGTGTGTCTGTGAAAGCTGGTTGTTTTTTAAAGTCCATGCTGACTCACCTTCTTCTTGCTACTGCTAAAATAAGTTTAGCCTAGTCACTGAGGGAGGCTGACACATAATGCCAGCAATTAACCAGTGCGCTGCGTAAAAACCGTACCTCCTACCTGCAGCCAGTGTACTCTGAAGTGTTTTCAACATTTTAGGAGTTGCCATGTTGCCATGATGTTTCATTTCATTATGGTTGTGTGACCAACCAATACTTTGTTGTTGTAGCTGCAGGAGATTCCTACTTAATCCTAAAAAAAATGTTTTAGTTTATTATTGTGTAAGAAAAACATTTGCAAAGCTACAACAGTCTACTGCTCATCATTAATAGAGGAAAACAAAAGTGTCTTTTTAGTGTAGTAGCCAGACTAACACATAGTCATAGTGCTGTTTAGGTCTCAGTATGGCTTCATAGGAATCTTGATAAAGTTTTTCCTATCAGAAATACAATTCATAGCAGCGTTCCCAGCACAGTAGCCAGACTAAGAACATGTCGTTAGGCCCCATTCAAATTACTTAAGGATATTTTTCCTTTTATTACCACCTCTATTTTTGATGCGTCAAACCCATGCTTTGTGATCAAAAACACACCAAAGGCGTATAAGATTGCTGTGATTCGACACTTACTTAAGAAACCAACTCTTAATCAGCACGTCCTAATCAAATCACTACCTTTTTTTAACTGCCACTTCTCACTTAAAAATTTTGAAAAAATAGTTGTAAATCAACCATGTAAGCATTTACACTGTACCAATCTGGTTAAGAGCACCTTGATTGTACTGTGTTATTGTTAGGATCAAATTGCACTGTATAATTGGATCTCAATGTGACTATATAACTGGAGTGTACTGGAATGAATTGCATTTATTTGAACTGAACCAGGATCAAATTCGATTTTGTATAATTGAATATGAATTGGAGCCTCTTTGCCTTGAGATGAGACTTGTTTGAATTTGTTGCTATATAAAACGACCTGAACTGAATTGAGTTGAATCGAACAGAATTAAATAGATTTTTATTTTAATTAAACTGCAGTTCAAATGTAACTCTTTCTTGAGGGTTACCAAGATGTGCAGCACTGCTCTTCAATATGGTTTACGTGCTTCTAGTTTGTTTTTTTGTTGAATATAGCTTTTTGGGCGTTTGTGACAGTACTAACATGGCATCCCTCTGTTCTGATGAGGTACGGGAAACGATGTTATCGAGGAGCACAAGTACCACAAGCACCAAAACCACCATAAGAACTCCTCCCATCATCATGGTTACTACAATGGACTGAAGAGCTCCCAGCTACACAGCCGACGCAAGAGGAGCATTGGTAAGGCCTTTGGAGGTTGCATCATTACATGCGTGACAATTTGGCACACGCAGCCTCAGCAATGCCTGAAAATAATCTGAAATTTCACTTCTAACACATAAGTTCCCAGGAGATAAAACAGATCACTGTGCACTAATTTCCAACAAAACTAACAGTTAGTGGTTTTTATACTGCTTTTTAAAGGGGGATAAAAGGCACCCTAATGAAGACATCTACCCAGTAGTTATTTGCAATCAAGGGATCATGAGAAAGGGAGGCTAGTGCGCGGGGTTGACGAGGACGTCTGACAGCAAGCCTTTTAATTGGCCCGAAGGCTTGCAGATCTAAAGACACACACGTCAGGGGAGAGATATATCCTCAAGCGTGGAAATTCCAGACATTCGGGGTTCAAGTTGCAGCTCGCCTCTGCTCTCAGTCAGATTTCTTCATAAAATGCCACGCGGTACAATATCTGATAGAGGTGTGGAGAACACCATGTAGAGTGACGAGAGCACGCTCTCTACGTCTCTCCTAGCAGTGCAGAAGCTGAAGTAGATGCAGCTGCTGGTTATGTTTCATGTATTTGTGCAGGAGCATAAGATTATGATATAGTATAGCATTTGACATTCAATGCATGATTGGCATTTCATCTTTACAGGATAATTATTACACTGCAAACAGGTTATGCTACTCAAACCACTGCACACTGATAAAACAAACTATGAAACAAAATTAGTGTAACATTTTGCATATTGAGTTGTATGATTATTAAATTTCTCACCTGTGGAAGTAAAGGTTGTCTTACCTAGTCATGCTATGGTAACTGCAGTGAAGGTCCAATGCAACTGTCTTCTTAAGTCCCACATGCTCCTTAGACTTTTGACTGATATGAGATCCAGTTTTTGGAAAGCTTGTGTTCTTAACACTTCTAAAAGATGTACGATCTCAGGCAAGACAAACAGCTCTCACATCAAGTGAGTCATCAAGAATGCAAGCAGCGGTGTGTGTGAAGATCAGATTCCGACAATAAATTAGCACTTAGTTGCTGTTGGGAACTGCGTCACCAGATGTTGTATTATGCAAACAAATGCATTAAGCTGATATTGTCTCACTTCCAGTCGAAGAGGCTGTCCCAGCAGCTTGCAAGACACGGACGGTGATCTATGAGATCCCCCGGAGCCAGGTGGATCCCACGTCTGCCAACTTCCTGATATGGCCACCCTGTGTGGAGGTGAAGCGCTGCACAGGCTGTTGCAACACCAGCAACATGTGCTGTCACCCGTTTCGCAAGCACCACCGCACCGTTAAGGTAAGACAGGGTTCGTAAATATACCAAATACTGTCTTCAACCAAAGTACAAACATGTCTCCCACCCTCTCATCTCCTAAGTTTGTCTGATTTTATTTTCCGTACAGCTCACAGGTTTTCCATACAGTCTGGGAAAGCATGGAATTTGATCCAATATTTAGTATTAGGTGTTTTTTGAGATCTGAAAATGTAGGAAGTTTGATTTTGTTGTGTATTTTTTTAGCTCTTGCAAGCTATAGGAAAAAATGCAAATGCAAAAATTATTGCATTTCCAGAATTGGCTCATTACCAAAAAGGGGTATCCTTCCATCAGAACCACTGAATCCATTTACCAAAGAACATAAATTCCTCAAATAGCTGGTTTTCCACACTAGAAACTTTCCAGTTATTTCCATCCATCCATCCATCCATCCATCCATCCATCCATGTTTTTACTCCAGGTTATCCAACTACAGTTCGTAGACTCTGATGCCTGAGGACTGACTTTGGATACCACTGGCTTTACTTGCAGTATATATTATTTTTAGGTTTCATGTCTAAAGCCTAACCATAGTGTACACATCTGCCATTAATGCATTGTTAAGTTTAATATTTCTGCTCTAAAAGTTGAATTTAAAGGACTGAAATTTTGGCATGAAAATTGTGAATGAACCCTGAAATCCTATGTCAATCGCACCCATTTCAGAGAAGCTTTCTTAAACATTTTCCACATATTGGCCCTCTGACCTCTGCTTACCCCATCCCTCTTCCCATTACTCTAGCCCTTGCTTTGCATAAGTTAAAGGCGATGGCACCATGATGGTGCAAAAGAGAGAAGCTGAAAGAGAAGAGGAGGAGGTGGCTGTTGGCTGCGATAAATGTTAAAGGAATTACCTGGAGAGGGAAGCTCCTGCCAAGTTCATGGCATAAAAAACAATGCTTGAGATTGTCCGAGTGTCACATGCTGCAGGACTTCTTCAACATCTTACTGTTGTTTATCCTTTTGTCTTTTCTGGAAGCAGTGAGCCCACAGGAGACAAAATGACAGTGAGAAGAAGAGGCATAGCTCGCTTGAAAACATGTCCCTCTGCTAAGGATCAGAGGAGACATGGTGGCAGGAGATTAGATAAATTTCTCATTATATTTACAGTAGAGCTACTTAGTTGGTGAACTGTTCTGTTTGGAGGTATGGGGACTATGTGGTTTGCCCTGTGGAACTTAGAGACAACCAAGGTATAAACAGCATAGCCAAGAATACTCTCACTGTGTTTGTCTATATCTGTACTTAATTATTGCTGCAGACAGCTTGATCTTGGCCAGCCACTGGCACTGCCAGAGCTGTTTTTCTTTTGCCTTTCATGCAAGGCTTTAAAGATTTCCGCCTGATAGACTAGCAGAGTCATAAAACAAATACCAATCCACGCTATGGAATGTTCTGTATTTTATTGAGCATGGATGGTTTTTAACAGGCTTTGAAATAATGCCTCAAGCTTTGAGCATCTCATCGAGTGTCGTTTGGTCCGTCATCTAAAATTGGAAAAAGAATGTCATTTCCAAGACATGGCTGTCCACTTAAACTGACAGCCAGGAAGGCCATTGTAGCTCTGGGGGAGCTATTGGGATTCTCAGCTCAGGTGGAAGAATCTGTTGAAATTGCAACTATTAGTCTTGCACTCCACCCATCAGGCCTTCATGGAAGAGTGCCAAGAAGAAAGCCATTGTTAATACAAAGCCAGAAGAAATCAGAGTGCAGATTGTCTCCCACAATCAATGTGGATGCAACATGCCCCCCCATCTGGCAACATGGTGGAGGCATCATGGTCTGGGGATGCTTTTTTTTAACAGAGACATTGCAGATGGTCAGAGTTGATGGGTCGATGGATGGGGCTAAATTCAGAGCATTCCTAGAAGAAAACATGTTAGAGCAATGGTTTCCAAACTCAGTCCTCGAGGGCCATTGTTCTGCATGTTTTAGGTGTTGTCTTGGTTCAGCACAACTGAACTTAATGAGGTAAATCAGTCATTTGAATCAGATGTGTTAGAGCAGGGACAAATCTAAATCATGGAGGACACATAGTGGACTGAATTTGTCCACTGTGTTAGAGGCTGCAAAAGACTTGAGACTGGGGCGAAGGTTGCTGGGTTTTTGGTCAGAAATGCTAACTCATGTTGCAGTCAGAAAGCTGAGAGTTCTGATATACAGCACAATCATCTGTGTCTGTCTGCATGAAAGCTGCTCAGCCTCTCCGTCGAACAAACAGTTGGTGTCTGTCATCCTCAATAGGAGCTCTGTCTGTGAACAGAGCGATGCAGAGGGATGGAAAGACACTGACGACAACATTTGCAAGATGCTCGATTCAGCTATTCCCGGAATGCTGTATACCGTGCAGCTTTGTTTGTTTCCCCCTTAATGACACGGGTGACAAAATGGGCAAACAGACAGCAGACGGATATTTTGGGGGTAGCTGGGCTGGTGAAAGGCATTGTGTCCCAAGAGAGGGCATCCCTCAAGGCTTTCACTGGTCAAGAGACATTCACCACATTGTGTGTAAGAAACATTATTTCATTGCAAGGTTTGAGTTTGAACAGAGGCTCAGTTTGTTCTTCTCTCTTCATTTATTAGAAAGCTAAAAATTCTCTCTGCCTGCCAGGGGTCTGGATGGTTTTTCTTCTGTAAGCCAGGGATCAGCACAGAAGACTGCTGCTGTTTTCTTTCCACATCATTCCGCTGTAGATTTGTCTAAATCTGCACCTCTGCTCTTATTCCATCCATTTACGTTAGGCTGAGGATTTAAAGGAAGCAATATAGGTCTGTGCAGGACCTGTTCTGCACAAGTATGTATTGTCTATTGATGAGGCAATGACTTTAGAAAGGTCTTGCCAGATGAAGCACATATCTTAATGTCCCCTTGTTTTAACATTATGTTGTTCTTGTTCCTCTCTCAATCTTTTTTATGTTTTTTTTATTTGCTTCTAAAGACATTGCTGTTTAAAGTCTACGTTAAAGTTGTTCATGTGCCTTTCTATAAGAGAGGTACAATAATAAAACCTGGACAGATTGGCAACCTACATTGAGGAGAAAATACAGCATTCTGATAATGGTTTACTATTAATAGCAAAGGAATAAGGTTTAGCAAAAATAAAATTAAACTTCATTGTTCTGATGGATGATTAAGATTATAATTTAAAGTTAAAGCGCAGAAGCACCATGTTGGAAAAATGTTTCTGGTTTTGTAGCCTTAACTGTTGGTGTTCCCTTACACTGAAAACTGGCCAAGGCTTGTCAGTAATGAAAGTCAATGTACTATTTAAAACCCGTCTAAAATATGAAAACGCAGAGGTGAAAAGATTATGAGAAAATAATCCTTTTCTGCAACACTTTGTTTGACCCAAAGTTTTCTTTAATTTGGTAATACCTCATTAGCTTCCTCATTATTTTTCTCCTTGCAAATTGAGAGTCTGTTTATTGAGAGGCCATAGAGAAAGTGTCAGAGTGACCCAAGATTTCTACCGCTGTGTTTAGCATAGTAATTCAGCACTTCCCCTCACCCACCTGTTGCTGTGCACTGCCCTGAGGTTATCATACTGGGAGAATCTCATACTGATGTACGCTTGGTGACAATATATTTAGATCTAAGATATTCCAGTGAAAATACAAATAGAAAAAAAATGCAATGCAAATACAGCAGGAAATCAATTAAGGGGTTTTCTGAGAGAAAGATCAGAAAATTGTGAAAAGAAAAGACTATGTGTATAAATCACATTTTGATAAAAAAGAAGACCTTTTGGAGGTTCACTTGTATAAATACAAGCAAAACATGAGGACCAACCTTTTGAATCAGCCTCATGATGTGCCCTAATCGAATCTAAGGGGCGTATTACTGTTGCTCTTCAGATCAATTAATCTAATTTAGTAGCTTTTAATAGCTGAGAACCTGTAATTGGCCTTCAAGAAAGTATTTTGCAGTGTTCAGAAAGGGTTGCTGGGGCTTTGTAGAACATGAGTGTGGGTGAGGGAGAGTGAGTCCTCGACGTGATACAAATACAGATGAGGCAATTTGTGTGAAGCAGCAGCCAGAGGAAGACAGACCACAGAGTAATGAAGTGTTGATGGCTACTGGATCAAAGTGGAGGACAATTGTGGCCAGGCGGAAATAGCCCCAGTGCTGAGTGTGGGGGTCCCACATATCTTTCAACGCCAGCCTCTGGGTCCCCTACACTCAAACACGGTTACCTCAGCAGAAGGCGGGTCATGGTGGGGCGTTGGGGGGTAGCGGTAGCTCTACCCTTGGGGTTGTGTGGGAGTCTGACTTACGGGGTGTTTCATAAATAAAAGAGTGCCGTTGATACAGTGAGAATGATTTATAGTCATGTGAGGGACAGGGTAGGGGGTTTCAGATTGGGAGTGAGGGGCCTCTGTGTTTGAAGTGCCTTGCAGCTGTGAATTATTTACCCTTTGATTTAGTCAGCTCTCCTGGTGGATGAAGCAGGGTGAGGGAGTTTGTGTGAACATGGCGGGGCAGGTCGCAGACCATGGGAGTGTTTGAGATGTTGGCTACTGCTGCAGCGGCTGGAACGTTTCAGCAGAGAGTAGCAGCATTTTTAATATCATATTTGACTCAGTATTCTGTATTTTGACTTCACTCCTCCCCTGCTGTCCTCCCTCCTGTTCCAGATCCTTCAGCCCATCCACATTTCCTTTCTGCACTCTTCAGTGTTGGAGTCTGATTGTCTGTTGTGTGAAATAGTTGTTCACTCCCTCTGTCTCTCCTGAAACAGCAACTCTCTAATTTTACCCCACATGTCAAGTCTCTGCATCATCGGTGTTCTCTCTCTCTCATTAAAGTCTCATTCACTTTTCATCCTTTGGGTGCCCAGTAATGCCCCTTTCTGAAATTATGGTTTCGGTCAATGCACTTATAAACAAAAGGAGTTTGCATATTTTTTTTGTCTTGAGTACTGCAATCAGGTGTGGGCTAGTTTGAGATTCTCACTGTATTTTTGTATTAATAAAATTATTTAATACAAAAATGTAAATTTTAAAACAGGAAAAGCATTATTGCTGCACTCATAACAATTTTATAAATTTTATTTTGATTTTAATTCATAGACTAAAGCAAAAATCTAAAATATCTCCTGAATGCGTTGTGCTTGCTGCACATAGCTTTTTGCCATTCTGCTCTCTTTAGACCAACACAAGTATAATAAAGTGATATTTTAATTTTAATTACTCAAGCAATACCTATAATAATGCCATCTGTAACTTTTATTTACTATCCAACTGAAACTATGTCTAAACAGTTGTATTTGTCCTCCTTGAAAGCCAGAGAAAAGGGTAGTAGCCTTTGATCCAGCTAACTGGCAGTGTGCAGCAACATGTAGGGTGAGGGCATCACAGTTTGTTCTACAGCTGCTCAGTCACTAGCATTTTCTCTTGCTGCTGATTAAAAGGAGTTGAAAATATATGGATGATAAGAAGGAACAATTTAGCATTTTTGAAACCGTAACGGCTTGGATTTACCTTGACATATCTTCTCTCGCAAGCTAGTTTTGGCATCAACATGAACTAGTTACCTTTTATACGGCCACTTCAGGCGCGCTACACCTACTGCATTTTTAAAAATCTTAAACAGTAATGTCACTGCAGAGAAAATCAGTCTGTAAACGACAATTTTTAGCAGAAGAGCTTAGGAGAAGTGTATTCTTTATATACAACTGTGACTACACAGTTGTACAGGTTACTTTTAGGGATTATTTAAAGTTTTTGCAATATTTTGTCATATATGCACCTTCATTGACTAAATTTATCCTTACACATGTTTGTAAAACAAATGTGCTTTTAGATTTTACTCTAGTGCTTTTCCTGTTTGGCGAATACAAAAAGGAGGATGTGCATGAGTGTCCGAAACGACAGAAGATACATGTTACCATCGTGAGAGGCAGTTCGTTGTAAACATAAATTACATATAACTTTTTAACTGTAATATGCTGCAAAAGAAATGTGAGAAATAATGTTGTCACCCCCTTTAATGTAATTTTTTCCTATTATTTATTTTGTTGCACAAACGGAAATAGTAACAGATGGAGATGCACAAAGCCGTTCCTTTCTCCTCTTTTTTCTCTAGGCAGTAAACACAGAGTGTCTCTGTTGCCTGTTTTCCCTCCTGATGGATGAATTGTGACCCTGCCCAGCCTCTTTCCACCCCTCTCCATTCTACAAACATACACATGTACTTTTTATTTATTTTTGCTTCAGTCTGTCACTGTTCCAGTTTGCCATGGCCCATGGTGCACATCCACATCCCTGCTGTGTTTTGCTTGGATGTCAGGAGCAAAACTTTCCCCTTCCTTGATCATGCTCTCATCGCCAGTGTTCTGTGCTCAGGGAATTCCCAATTAGACCCAACTTGTACAAACAGCTTTACACAGAAGGCCTGCTGGTGACACTGGGGACTAGCCAAAAGCAAAAGGGGGTGTGTTGCCCAGAGCATCATGCCTCACCCCAACCCTCTGGATTAGATATCATTCCACTGCCACTCAAAAGGCTCTTTCTCAGGGCCCTGAATTTCCACGGAATTTAAAGCGGCTTCATTTATACAAGGACTGTGGGGCCCTTGGTTGCGTGGGAGAGTGGCTTGTTTTAAGTTGGAAGTCACTGACTGTGCAACAGTGTAAGACTGTGTAGTTAAGAAGATGAAGCAAATTTCAGTGACATTGAACATTGTTTGTACCAGACCAGCTCATCAGAGCATTAGAGAAATTCCTGGGTCTACTGGGTTTTTTAATATACAACCAAAATTCAGGTGAATGGTCCAAAAAAGGTGCAGTTTTGAGTTAAAATACCTTGTTGAGGTCAGAGGAGAATGGGAAGACTGGTTTGGAATGATAGAATAGCAACAGTATCCTAAATAGCCCCTTGCCACAACTGAGGTATGCAGACTAACATCTCTTAATGCAAAATACATCAAGCCATGAAGCAGAAGGTCTACAATTATAGAAGACCATAATGGGTGCCATTCCTGTCAGCTAAGAAGGAATGAGGGGCAACTATTCATACAGACTCAGCAAAATTGGACAATAACGGATTGGGAAAATGCTGTACATCCTAATGGTCTTAGTTTAATCAGTTTTAGCTGAAGGTATGGTCAGAATTTGGCATAATCAACATAAAAATATTCTCAAAAATCTTTGAACTTCAAAGCCTCCCAAGTCACCACACTTTGGTCCAATAGAGCACCTTTGGGATATGGTGGAACAGGAGATCCACATCATGGACACGCATCCGGCAAATTTGCAGCAACTGCATGATACTATAGTGTCAATATGAACCAAATTTTCAGAAGAAATGTTCTGACACCTTGTTGAATTTATGCGAAGAAGATTTAAGGCAGTCCTAAAGGGAAATGGTTGTCACACTTGGTACTAGGAGGATGTACCTAATAAAGTGGTTAATGAGTAAAAACAGAGATTAATTGGCATTTGGCATTTGTGCTTGCTTGATATGGGAGCGTTTTTAGTCCTGCTGTGCACGGGGCAAGGAGACAAACGTACAAGTGGGGTTCACATCAAGGGAGCCTATTGCTTCATCCTTCTGTCAATAGCTGTTTGTTGGGCACAACAGTAGCAGTAAGTGTTAGACAAGACTTTGCTTCCTGCTGGCAACTTCTGGAACTCCCTCAGCACAGACATTCCCATAACAGCCATCAGCAGACGAGCTGTCCGCAAGGCAGCTGCATCTTTCATCTATTCCTCCTTTCATCTGTATTTTCCAGTCAGATAATCGGATTAAACATTGGCGGCGGTTTTCTGGGAAACTCGCGCCATTTGGGGTGTTTTGCGCACTTTTAGTAGATAAACGCAAATCTTTGATAAGTACTCTCTATCTGTCGTGTCAGTTTTGGTTTAATCAGTTTCCTAAATGGGTAACCCAGAAACTCAGTGTAATAGGTAACACATGAATGCCTTCTAATGCAAGTCATGATCATGGTTAGGTTCTCCTCTCCATCCTTAAATAACCACCTCTATTTGTATGCACACATGCATACACCCCAGTGAGAGCTAATGAGAATGGTGGTTAACCTTCCTACTCCAAGTTTCTTCGTTACACTGACCTTTCACCCGCTCCTCTTCTCTTTCATGGCTCGGTAACAGCAAACACACCACCAATAATCCAGACACCATTGTCCACTGTTTGCTCTCCACATACCTCTCCCGCCTGCTTATCCTCTTTTCACTCCCTTTCTTTTCTATCTTTTTTTTTCATGGTTAGAAATTGTTGCAAAGGAGTGGCTGCTAAAAACAGCTTGGCTTGTGCCTTTTTACTGCCTCAGTTCCAGTCGCACTGTGACCCCCCCTCGCAGCCACTTTTACAGCAACTACAAAAAGTAACTCTCTCTAATTTTCTGAACTTCGGCATTATTGTTCGTTTCATCAGACAGGGATTGGTATGTTGATTTGTCTGCCCAACTGAGTCACCACCAAGAGCCAGGCTTGGCGTTATGCCATCATGGGATAGAGGAAAACAGATGCTCATTGATTTTTGTGCGTGCGGAAGCACTACAAGACTGTGTTGCTCGTACCCCCGGAGAGTGCTGGGAGGTTGTCAGCCAATATCCTTTCTTGTGCCGCAACCGGGATAGGTAGAGGTAAGGAAATTGTTTCCGTGTGGCTCCGGGGGCCTTCAGGGATGATTTAAGATGTTACCTTTCTTGGCGTTAAGATCAGAGGGGCAAAAGCATGTGCCCACCTTTCCTGAGTTACACAACAATATCATCATAACCTCCATGCAACCTTTTCTATTCAGCTTTCATCTGAGCTTTAATCAGTATTGTTGATAGAGGCTCAGGGTATTCATAACCCTTGGATTGGTGGCTCCAACAAGCTGTTTAACGGTAAAACTGAGAGGGTGTTACTTGGAATGACAGGAATTCTTGAAGGGCTTGTTTGTTTGACTATTTTCTGGGCTTAGAACTGATTAAGTGCAGAGCCTTCAGAAAGTAAAGCTTTCATACCTTTTGAACTTTTCACGAATTTTGTAATATCACAGCCACAAACGTTTAATGCATTTTTTAGGATTTAATTTAAATTTCTTTGTGGCACTAGTGGCCTTTATTTTGTAAGGTGACCAACAGGAAACGGGATGGAGAGAGAGGGAAAGACATGCAGCAAAGGTCAACGAACTGGGACTTGAACCCGTAGCGGGTGCTTCAAGGATTGTTGCCTAGGTGCATAGGTCGCGTGCTTTTACCCCTGGGCAACCGCTGCACCCTTTATTGGGATTTTAATTGACAGACCTACACAAAGATGTAGAAGGAAGTAGAAGAAACGTGATAATGGTTTACATTTTCTACAAAAACAATCTGAAATGTGTGGTGGGCTTTCCTTGTTCATTTTCTCTGAGTTAATACTTTGTAGATCCACTTTTTGCTGTAATTGTACCTGCAAGTCTTTTGAGTTACGTCTCTGCCACGTTTGTACATTTTTTTCCAACTCTTTGCAAAACAGCTAAAGTTCAGTCAACCTGAATAGAGAACATCTGTGAACAGATTTTTCCAATTTTCAAGTCTTGCCACATACTCAAATTGATCTGGAGTTTGACTGGGCCATTCTAACACATGAATATACTTTGATCTAAGCCATTCCACAGTAGCTCTGACTTTATGCTTGGGGTTGTTGTCGGTGAACCTCTGCCGCAGTCTCAAAGTTTTTGCATCTTCTAACACAGAAGTCCCCAGCCACCAGTACTAGTTGATTGGTTGGTTAGTACCAAAACACAAAAAATATAGATATATTTGGAAAAGATTAAGTGGTATGAATATTATGTAAGTTACTGTATATTTTTCACATGCAAGGAAAGTAGAACTTTCCATAATCCCTGTAGAAACATGGTATAAAATCAACATGCTGAGACATGGTGAATGGGTTTATGTGCCTGTTTGGATGTGGATGCTTTGGGCCTGAGCCGAGGGGATCTCCCAGCTTCTTTTCTTTTGCCAGAGTAAACCTTCTCATGGCCTAAGGGTGCAAAATACTCTCTCCTACCCTTCACTCCTCCTCCAACTCATAGCGGGGTCATACACTCCATTCAGATGCTTATAGACCATAGAGCACACAACAAGGGAAACCTAATGAATCAGCCTCTGAGGAATGGTCCTGTAACACTTTGAACACAACAAGCAAAGCCTTGGCTGAGTTTTTTATGAATTAGTTTATGCATGTGCCATCAGTCACGGAGCTACACATTTTGATGTTTGCGGGTGGGCAAATAGAGTGTGCATTCACTGACACCCACAGGAAAGAGTAAATCTGCAGGAGCCTATAGCTAACCTTTCTCCTCTTCCTCTCCTTAGGTAGCCAAGGTGGAGTATGTGAAGAGGAGACCCAAGCTGAAGGAGGTCTTTGTGCGGTTAGAGGACCACCTGGAGTGTGTGTGCACATCACAACATCATGTGGTAGAACACTTAGATGCAGAAACAGGTAAAGACGTGCTTGGACTTCCTTTACACCTTCCCTAAATGACGTTTCACCATTCCCTTCTGCACAAATGTTGTACTCAATCAAACTAAAGTTTGATGGCCAAAATCCTGCACTTGCCATTTTGTCACTGTACACACCTCTTAATTCTCTGTCTGCTTTGCACCAAACGAATCTTTACCACAAATGCTTCCAAGCAGACATCCACACCTGCAAGGTGACTCTCTTTTTTTAAAAAACGTTAAAGCTTTCAGCCTTGCTCTGGGAGAATTTGTGTGCAAACTTGTGTGCTAAGGGTGTGTGTTCAAGGACTGCTTGGCATGACAGCAGGTAACGTGCCTTGATCTGAAGGTTTTGTATATCGGCGTGTAGATAAGGGCTGTAATGTGCGCTGATAAGACACCTGAAGAATTTAAACTGAGTTATGGCTTTGCACTCTCTGCTTCTGTCCCAGGGCTGTTGCGGTACCTTCAGTTTCCATAAAGCCTGCTTCTTGCTTTAAACCCTCCTTCCTTTTCACCCTCCCCAACTTTTGTGTTTTCAGGCCATCGTAGGGTTAAAGATAAAAAAAGGAAACCTAGAAAGCTAAGGCCCACCAAGAAGTTATTGGTGACATAATAAAGTTGCTCTTATTACCCAAAGTCCACTGGAAGGCTGTGACAGGACACAGGTAGGACTTGAGCACTGAGGTCACCTTTTGGTGTCACACTGGTCTAACTAAGACCAAAAATGGGCCTGGCAATCACTGTCACCAATCACAGTGTGAAGAGAAGGAGGGCTGCCGATGTTTACACACTATGTCCCAAATTTTGCATGTTGAATATATGGCCTCCTGAGCATGCTCACTTTCGATATGTGCTTTGTTTCACAACACCTGTGCTTGTGACATCTTGTGTGCATCAGACCTGCTTGCTTTGTTTAACTTCTAAAAAGGCACCTCTTTCTCTTAATTAATTTATTTTTTTTGCCTTTCTGTAAGTTACAGTGCCTTGCAAAATCTTTCGTACATCTTGAAAGTTTTCACTTGTCATCACTTTAAAAACCACAAACCTCAATGTAATTTATTGGTATTCTACGTGATAGACCAACACAAAGTAATGCATTGTAAAACTAACAAGCCCTGAACCCACAGTGAAACATGATGGTGGCACCATCATGCTGTGGAGAATAACGGGCAGGAAGTATATTAGTCTGTAGATTTGCAAAGCTGATAGACAAGTAATATAACTGCAAGGTGGTTATTCTGCTAAAGAAAATAATTCTTACAGCATAATGCTGCCACCACCATGTTTCACTGAGTAATGTGCAGTGTTAGTTTTCTTCCAATTACAGTTGTGATGTGTGTTTTCCATTTTTTGGATTATGTGTTAAATAGTCCTCTTTGAGATGTTCAAAGATTGTTATAATATTTTATTACTAAACCTTACTTACAGTCTACCCGACCTGCTTGAGGGGATCCCTAAATCATTATGCTGCTTATTCACTAATGTTCTTCAACAAATCTCTCACAGAATAGCAGCATTTATACTGAGATAAAATCACACGCAACCGTGGTCCATTTGCTAAGTAGCTGTCTTATAAAGGCAATTAGTTGCATCAAATTTATTTAGGGGTCAAAGCAAAGGGAACTGAATACAAATGCTCCTCACACTTTTTGGATTTGAATAGTTTATCATATAAAACACCCTTAAATGACGTTGGTGATTTGTGGTTGTAACATGACAAATTGTGAAGGGGGGCATAAATACTTTTGGAATACACGCTATCATTACACTTTCTTTACCCTGTACTGCCCTTTGGACACAGAAAAAAACTAACTGAACATAATTGTCTTTCAAATGATCAAGTAATTCAATATCTGGGCGAACTTAATTCAGATCATTATTGGCTATGTGTTTGTTGTGTCAGTTTGCTTGAAATGCATGGTATTAAATGTTAAAATTGGGAAATGAATCCAAAGATCTATTAGGATTTATTTTTTGTTTTTTATCATGAAATGGATGTGGTTCTGCATTTGTGATAATAACTTCAGCTTTGCCTCTTTGTCTTCCAGCAGATGTGAGGTGAGACCTCCCAGATCAAGGGACTGCTGCATGGGATGGACCGAAATCAGAAGAGGACACCATCTTCTTTGTCCGTCTCTCCACCCACCATGCAAACTTTGTTCAAGTAAAATATACTTTCTCCTAAAGTCATGAGACTGAAAAATAGACAACACACTAAAATACAGAATGCCAAGGGTGCTTTAAAAATCAGTGTTGATGAGAGCAACTGAACTGTGCAGTCGATTAGGAAGAAAAGCGAAGATGCCATGAAGCTTGCACTCGAAGAGGATGGAACGAATTTGGGATGAACAATTCAAAAGACTACCAAAATGACAAATTGACTGTTGGATCAAACATTTTTGGGAATCCAGTGCTTTGAGTCAAAAAAGTGCCCCCATGTTGTATAAGCAACTGTTGCATTCACAGGAAGAAAACAAAAGGAAGATAGGAATAATGATGCAAAGAAAAAGCTGGGAAGTGTTTATCTCGCAGGACTACGAGAGGCATCCAACATTGTGACTGATGGACAATTTGTTCCAATTAAGGAGTAAACAGCCTCAGAGACATCCAGTTTTAAATTTGCCATACCTGCTCTGTACAAATAAATGTAAAAAAAAACAGAGGATGCGCCGCTGCTTACAAACTATTTATGCGTGTGGACATTTGCTTTTGTCACTTTCAATGTTTAAGAATGGACAAAAAAATTTGCTTTTAAAAATTTCTGCAGACATGCAAATGGTATGTTTGGTCCAGTTCTTTGCTTTCACCAGTATCACATTCTCAGTGTCATTTTTGTTTTTTAGCAGTTTTTTTTTTTATCGTCAACCATGTTTCGTATTATATTGCAGTATATCTGATTGATGTCAAGTCTTGCATATGGCTCGGATGTATGTATGCAAGGAGGAGATGTGGGAGTCAGTACAGGAAAATGTTTTATTTTTGTTATGAAATATATTATGCATACTTATATCCAAGCAGGAATCATGTTTTCTTTCTTATTTTGTGGTTTAGGGCCTGCATTTATTCTTTTGCAAATATTGCAAATATTGCAAATATTTTGGCAGATGATTGAATGGGTGAGGTTGAAATCTGTTTGCATCACTGCTGTAAACAGGGCATTTATTAGGAAAATCAATAGTGGTAATTTATTGTTCCTTATGCTGCAGTCATGTTCCGCTTATGGAAAAAACAAACGAGCAGATATCACCATATGTCGATGACAATTATATAAAGGTACCAGAACATTAGAGCTACCACAGTGTGCAGATATCTCTAAGTAAAAAAATTAGCTATAGCTACTTCTGTGTCCTTATTGTGAAGCAAAACATTAGGTCTGCACTTTATTTTATTTTATTTTGTTTGCACAGAATTCAAAAGAAGAACATCTGAAGACTGGCTAATGCAGTGCTAGGCTAAAGACCCTCCCAAAACAATTGGAGCTATTGTTTTCTCTGAAACTGTTTACTGTTTCACCTCAATCTTTAAAATTTTATGCTCACATTTAAGATTTACTTTAAATGTATTTACCTTTGGAAATTTAAAACCTCTTTCTTTAAATCCAGATGTTCACATAATTCAGTCAAGAAATGTAGCATGATAATAAGTTTATTCCAAATTATAGACACATCTATCTGAAAAATCTATATGGACATGTTTATAGTTACCTTCCTGGATTTGTGTAAAGATACTTGTAGATTGGATACCTGTCAAAGAGCGCAAGAGATTTGAGAATGGAGCAGATGGTCACTTTCCAGCAGTACAACAATCCTAAAGACATAGCTAGATATATGATGGGATGTTTTTATCAGCTGAAATAGTTCAGTCAAAGTCCAGACCTAAATCCAGTTAAGAATCCCTGGCAAAACTAGACAATTAATGTTTACAGACACCCTCCTTCATTTTTGACTGAGCTTTAGCCAGTTTACAGAGAACAATGGCCCAAAGGCTTAAATCTTTAGATGCGTAAAGTTTGTAAAGTCATACAAACTTGCAGGTGTTACAGTTGCAAAGTGAGGTTCTTCTGCTGAAGAAAAGCAGCCCTACAGCATAATGCTGCCACCACTATATTATGACTATATTATACTTGTGGGATACTGTGTTCAGGTGCAGATGTGCAGTGATAGTTTTCAGTTATATGTCCTTCTATATCCAGCCCTGTATATGATAATATGTGGAAAAAATCCTAAAATTACACACAGAGCATTGGTCCAATTACAGTATTCCAGATATATCTAAATTACCAGGAACATATATTTAGTGGTAATTTCTCCTTATGATAAAGCACATCATATTTTTTAGTGATTGTTTTTTGCAAACTGAACACCTCTGCTTGCAAATAAATGAAAAATTAAGTAATTCCTGTAAGAAAGTTTTGCTTGCTGTTGAGCTGAATCTAATAGTTAACAATGATAAACACTTCTCTGTCTGACCTTGATTAAGGTAAAAGGAAAATTTACCTGCACCTTTTAAGAGGTATATTTTGGACTGTTCCGATTTTCTGTCTTGTTTAATACTCTGGCTTTTGCTGTGCCTTTACTCTGATTGGGAGCTCAATAACAAGTAAAACTTCTTGCAGTGGAAACAAAACTTCAGATTATTTTACTGCAACAAAGCCTCCTGTGTGGTTGCAATTTGTAGCAAACATTTTGCTAAAGACACAAAGGTAAGTTGTGTAGTGTAGATAATCGTAGATTGTGAGTCTGTAACAAGAGGCTGTTTTTCACACGTATCTCCAACACTGATAAGGAAGATGCCTGCCCGGTCAGCTTCACAAGTGCACATGTTATGCCTCAAAGAGCAAAGTCCGCCTTGAAAGAGTGAATGAGTGAGCAAAGCAAATCGACGACTGCATGAATGCCCTCCTTGTCAGGCTTTACTCCCTGTGTTGACAGGAGAACAAATCACTCCACCCTGCAGTGGGGTCTTGCTCTTTATGCACTCATGAACAATCAGGACAAATGATGACTTCAGACATGGTCTGAAACATTACAGTGCTGGCCTGACCTTGCACCCTATCGGAGCAAACAACCACTTCCTTCACAAGTTGCATTAACAGTGATGAATGTGCATCAGCAACAGAAAACTGGGATTATTTTTACAAAGCAGAGAAAATGTCTCCATGGGATGACCAAGTGCAAAACGTTTGGCTGAAATATCTTACAGCGGCCAGTGAATGATGTTAGCCTAAACTGACTGGTGCCATGTTTATAAGGTCTTTTAACACTGTTCACCTCAAGGTTACATCAATTTTAAGGTAGTGTTCTCACTAAATAAGGAACCACCCTTAGAACTATTTGATGACCATTTAACAATGCCATTATGCTATATCTTAGGCTTCCATTGGACAAAGATGCTAATAATCATAATTTATGTATTTATGTTTTCAAAAATGAATCCCATAACGTATACCAAGTGTTTCTGAAAGCTATCACGTGTTTCTGAAAGCTATCACATGGTAAAGAAAGACAATGGTTTAATTGGTTATGTTATGCAAAGTAAAAAAAAAAAAAGATACACAGCAAAATAGCAATTAATGCACCAGCTGGATTATGAACAAAGTTTTGCTAAGCAAAAGAAAGATAAGCCGTCAATAGCAGAGATTTGTAAAACCAAAAGTTTTGGGAAAGTGAGAATGTTCAGTTTATTTGAACGCTAAAGACTTGACCAAAGGGTGCCAAGATCAAATCGGACTTCAACCATCTTAAAACCTATGCATTGAAGAGTTATTTTCACAGAAGCCAATGATTATTAACATCGGAAATGGAGGTAGGAATTGGTGCGCCACCAGTGATCTTCCTGTGTAAAACACGTGCTGAGACATGAGAACATGTAAAGCATTTTCATTTAGACTGTATGGCAACGGATGTAAATCCAATAGCGGATTTAAAGCAAATATATTGACTGTTAAAAAAATTGCATAAACTATGTAAAGTCTGGGGAATAGATTTTAATTAAAAGATAGAAGTAACAGTAAGTGAAGATAATGTCAGTAACAGTTACCCTACCTGCAGCAGAAAATATCATTCTGCTGTGAGTTTGTAGTAAAATGAATAAATTCTCACAGTAGTTGAAGGCTGACAACTATTCAGCCAGACACCTGTTTTAGCTGATTCTATTGATTTAAGACAACTTAAACTGAAAATGTTAATATTCATGGAACACAATGCTACTCTTTCACTGGAGACTGTTGTTAAGTTTGTCGCTATTTTGTCATCCAAACAACATCCATGGTACCAAATACAGTTATGCATGTTGAAGGAACGGGCTGTATCAAACCACCTGGTAAACTGCGACTCATCAGTTGGTTTTATATTCAACAAGAGTGGAAGTTTAGGATTTTGTTGCAGATTGTGAAGTAGCATTGAAGATGGTATGTTCTGGATTTGGATTCATACTAAACTGAGACACCAAGAGAGTTATTAACTTTAGGCTCTTTAAAACCTCAAACAGGATCTAACTTAAAATAATCTGAACTATCTCTTCAGTTTGTAGAGTTTAGGTGAACAGGTACTGCAGCTGCAGTCATCCTGAAAGCTACAAGTGAAGGTGGTGGTGTAAAGGAAAGAGCTTTTTTAGGCTTGCACAGTGAGCATGAGCTGAGCTTTAACCTGGTACCCATCAGGAAAAGACGACAGTTTCAGGGGGCTTTATTGCTTTTCCCAAGGAGCTCACCCTAATCCCAGGGTGGAGGGACATGAAAGTCTTTCTCCTTTCCACTTCCCAGCTATACACCCATCTTATTACCTCAATAGGAAGCCAGATAAAGAAAGGCAGCACATGAAAGAGAAGAAAGGATCAGAGAGACAGCAATCTGACAACCCAGGGGAACAGGAGGGATAAAGTAAAAAAAAGTAAAGATAAAAGGAAGAGCACAGGAGTTGATTGATTTAATTGTTTTTATCTGACATGCACAGCTTTATTTTAAAAAGGCGAGGAGAGAGGCTGAAGTGGGATTTAGAGTGAACGGCGTGTTCACCACACAGAGAAAAGAAAGCATGGTGAGGAAAGAGGGAGGAGGAGTGGGGATACCCTGAGGAGTGAGAGTGCAATAGAATGGGGACAGAGGGGGAAAAATAAAGAAAAGAGGGAACAGCGTGGACTCAAGATGTGGATAATCGGCACCACGGCAAGAGAGGCCAGACAGGTCAGCTCTTAAGTGGACGTGCTTCTATAAACAATACCAGAAGGGCACAAAGGTCAGGCAAGGTGTGAAGAGGGAGCTGCTGAATGGGCTTTATGTCGCTGTATGCATGTATGCCTGTGCATGTGAAAGTCTGCAAATGTGCGGGATTGTGCATACAGAAAAACAATACAGAGGAGGTTTCCCAGTGTGAAACACGGTCCGCAAAGAGCAAACTGGGATTTTAATGCCTACAATACAAAGATTTGGAGTTTAAGGATCATAGATCACAGAAGGTTGTGACAAATGGTGCTAAATGAATTGTCATTAGCTCCCTACATTTCTGTATTTACATCTCATACCCTAATTGTATGTTGCTGAACACTTTATCTAGATCTTAATGAGCAACCTTGTCAGGATTAGGCATTGCTTTTACCATAATTTCTTCCAAACCCCCATCTGCCCCTTAACGTTTTCCCCAACTTCCCCCCCTGTTATGTTTCTCCTCTCTGCCCCAACCTGTGGCCTCCGGGTTTTGAGGAAAGGCAGAGGTGGCCTTTGAAGAAAGCAACAGCCAAGTTTGTCTGGGGCCACAGCCATGAATGAATGTCTTTGTTGTTCACCGTCCTCCTACGTCTTCATATCCTACTCCCCCCGCTGTCTCCATGCTTCACTCAGTATCCTCCATCTGCCCCCCACAGGCTCACACCAACACACTCATGCCCTTGCTGGGGCCCACTTTGAACAAATGACCCGCTAATTATGTATTTAAGGTATTTGGCTCCTGTGAAACAGCTTCGGGGGTTAGTGGTGGAAGGTGGCACAGCGGTTGGAGAGGGGAAGGTGTATGGGGCCCGTGGTGTGGTCCACGGTCTCATGGCTATCATTACTGCCCAACGTTTAATGTAAACACTGGATTAGGGCAGGAAAGGTTTATTCAAGCGACAGATAGTTGAGGTTATGGTTTTTGACTGTGCTCTGGAGTTTCTAGTCTCAGATTTCACCTGTGGCATGTCCCCATCTGTTACCTCATTCAGGTGAAGCAATGTTGATTGTACTTGAAAAAAAAATGTCTAGTGTTGAATTACTTAAAGATGTATTCTGATGCGAAACATTATTTTATAACCTCTGGGCTCTATTTAAAATCTTCACCTTCACCTTACCAACAAACACTGTACCACTGCTCCAAAAGCCACAAAATGTTAAAGACTACCTAAATATAATGGATTATAATAAATATGTATGGACTTCATGAGATGCAAACAACTTGTAATGACCACCTGAACTGACCAATTGTACAAAAAATAATGAGGACAATCATGAAATCCATCAAAAAGTCCTCAGAAACTCAATAAAAAACCATAGATGTATATAAATGTATAAGGCCTCTGTTAAAGATGAACAAAATGACCTTTGACCATTCCTCTTTGCATAATCTTGCTAGATAGTACAACATCTTCTCTTATGTTGTCTTCTTTTCAGCTCACCCTACATGTTTCTGTTGGATTCAGGCCTGAGGATTGAAACAACCATGGAAGAAGGTTGGTCTTGTGTCTGGTAAAAGCCTTTGCTGTAGATTTGCTCATAGGTTTTAGATCATTATCCTGTTTAACACAGAGCGATGACCCATTGTCAGTTTACTGTCAATGGGCCACCACGTTTATTTTATTTTAAAATCTCCTGGTATTTCAAAGAGTTCACACTGCCATGCAATCCAACAAGGTACATTTTGAAGAGGAACAAGCCCACAGCATCGCACATCCTCCACCGTACTTAAAAGTGGGGAAGAGGTGTTTTTCCCAGACATCCATTCTTTGTTTCATGCCAAATTCAACTAGTGTTTTTGTAAAAAACTAATTCTTAGTCTACCTAGGCTTTTGATGGTAGGACAGAAAAGGCTTTTCCCTGACATGCCACCATAACAACCAGTTGGCATTTAGATAGCATCTAATAGTTGTTTCGGAGACTTGGAGACCCAAAGATACCACCATTTGCTGCAGTTCTCTTAACTGTGAGCTTTGCAGATTTTTGTACATCCTAACCTTCCTGCTCACTGTACATGGTAGCAAGATAAGATAGCAGCCAGATTTACCCTACTGAGTCAATGTGCTCAATTTAAAGGTTGAACTTTTTGAACATCAGAAGGAAATTGAGCTACAAGAATAGAAAAGTTTTAAAGGCTATTTACATGTGTCAACCATTTGTTTAAAGTGTAGTAATTTTTTATTGTTATGTCACCTTATATATTTCTAAGAAGCAATACAGAAGACATAACATGAAAGCAATTTGATGTTGACCCCAGTCAACGGAAGAGAGCCAAAAGATGCTGCTGATAAGCTGGAGATGGACCTTAGCCTGGTTGATTCATTGTCATATTATCTGATAAAGATAAAAACACACAGTCAAACTGCACAGATCCAGTCATATCTATGCACACTGTTTTTATTATTTGAATTAGCTTTTACTTCCTCAGCAGGAAATGTATCTCTTTCGCTTTTACAAGAGACCTTTTTTTCCTCCATCTGGCTGAGGTGAGTCTAGCAGGGCCCCTGTCAGGTCCAATAAAACTCAAGGAGTGAAGATTCAAGAGAAGAAGGGAGAGAAAAGGGCTGTAGAACAGGAACTACAGAGAGTGAGGAGGTCTCTTGAGAGTGATAAGCCACTCTCTAATGTGAGAGGAAGCTGGCATGTGTTGTAATTAGAAAGAGAAAAGCGCCGCTACCAAGTGGCTGTTTTCAAAAGACGATTAGTGTGTGAGCGTGCATGTTTTCCAATGGGAGCGCAGCCAGGGAAGTCACTTTTCCTTTGCATGTCAAATAGATCAGAAGTCTACAATTAGAAGAAGGGAGTGAGGAATGTTTGGCTTGTGGGAAGAAAGCACGAGAACTCAGAATATGTCACCGCTGTTGAGGAATAAGGACTTATGTGCGTTTGTATGATTGCATGTGTGAGGTCGGGAGTGGCCAGCACAGCCAACATTCCTGAGCCGGCAGCATTATTGATTGCAGTGTAACCATTATCAGTGTTTACTTTGATCGGGGATCATCAGAGGAGTAATGGGCTCAACTGAACCTGGCCTCCTAGAGATCCTTGACTTCATTGAGATGATGATTTTCAGGATATTCTTTGCCTTGTTATTTTGAGCTATAACAAGACACAGCCCAAGTAAAGGCATGCATGGAGCAGAATCTGAAGTCTCATAATTCAGCTGTCCTATTAGACCACCTGGTTTAGCACACATGGACACAAACAGATATCCAGCATTCCCTTATCTTCAAGGAAAAATCTTGTCAGTAAACTGGGCAGAAGCACACACACAGACCTCACTGTGTTGACAAAAAGAAGAAAAAGATGGCATGAGGAAGAAGTGAAGTAGCAGGCGCCCTCCTATCTGTCTGATGAGGGTATGATGAGAGCATCACAGGCCTCACACTGTTCAGCTCAGCTGGCAGGTGGCAGACACACCTGGTGCCAAAGAGTGGATCAACGCACATATTTACAAAGAAAAAAAAGATCTGAAATACATCTCTGTGGGACCTATTGTTAAGCACATGTTATGGACATTTTCAAAGCAGATCAGGTTTTTACAACTGAATTGATCCCTTTTCTCCTGAAGTAAAACAATCGGTATAGTGTACAATCAGTGTACAGTGTTTAGCAAAACACAAAAACTTTTAACTTTAACATTTTACATTTTTCACACTACAACCACAGACACCAATATATTGGCGAGACCATTCTAATAAAAAATATGCTTTGAACTAAGACATCTCCTGTAGTTCAGGCTGTGTATTTGAAGTCATCATGCTAATGGAAGATGAACCTCCAGGTACCTGCTCAAGAAAAGCTTCTACATAGTTTGATGTTGCCATCACCACGTTTTGGGATGTTGTGTTCAGGATGCTCTGTTGTTCAATTTAGACCTTTACTGTTCTTCAGAGGAAAATCTGGAAAAAATAGGGTTAAGATAACACAACGACGCAACGCACAAGACAACACTCAGTAAAATGTGTGTTTTCCTCCTTACTTATAGTGGTGTGGATGTAAAGGCTGAAAGTTCAGTTTTGGTTTCATCTGACCAGAGAACCTTTTTCCACAGGTTAGCTTTTTCCCCTACATGACTTGTGGCACACAGCAAACAGAAACTTCTATAATCTTGTACTATGATATTTGTCCTTTGAATTTTGTTTCATAACCAAACCCTGCTTTAAACTGCAGTTATACCAGTTTTTCCATTGTTGGTTAAGGGATTAAAAGTCCCCCATCAGATCTCCAAAGTTTGGGATACTATTTTATAAGCTAACTCTGTTTAAACCTCTACATAGCCTTGTCCCTGATTTGTCCGATGTGTTTCTTGGTCCCCTTGTTGCAATTTAAATAATAATGTTCTCCAACAAACAGCTGTACTTACAGTGAGATTAACTACATACACTTGTTGACTCTATTTACTAATTAAGAGACTTCTGGAGGCAAAGAGTTTCACTAGATTTAATTTATGAATCAAAGTAGCTGTGGCTGAATACACATTATTCCACACTTTAATATTTTTACTCCTATTGCAGTTATGCATTATTTGTCTTGGTCTATCACAGGGTCCCCAACTAAAATAGCAGGAGGTCCACTACCTCCCTCATCCAAACACTTTGGGGTCCGAACATTTTCTATCAACTGACAAATATTTTATTTTTCATTTTTATTCAACATTTATGTAACACTAGAGTTTTTGTTTTTAACTACTGATCAATTATTCATATGCCCATGAAATCATCTGCTGAACAGAAAAGTGAAATCCAATTCAAGTATCAATACATGCACTTTGAATGGCACAGTCGAGCTGGGTCTGTACATCTTGGTATAACAATTCTGCTCTTCTTGTGCTTGTGGCAGGCATGGCAATTTGCTTAAAAACAACAATTAAAACAAAGATTAAAGTACAGGCTCTTTAGTCTGGATTCTTTGTTTTTTCTCTTTGCTCTTTTGACTGTGGGGTGTTCACTTCTGAGAAAGATTTAAAGGTTTCTTTCTATTTTAAATCTGAGCTGATTGGGGCAAGAATTTACCAAAACTGTAACATTGTAGCCTTCTTGTGGTTTTTGGTAGGTGTCCACCAATCAATCATTAAGAGATTAGAAATTCAATTAAAATCAAATCAAATAAATTCAAATCAATTCAATTCAATTCAATTCAATTCAATTCAATTCAATTCAATTCAATTCAATTCAATTCAATTCAATTCAATTCAATTCAATTCAATTCAATCCAGTTCAGTTCAGTTCAGTTCAGTTCAATTCAAATCAGTTCAAATCAATTCAATTCAATTCAATTCAATTCAATTCAATTCAATTCAATTCAGTTAAATTCAATTCAATTCAATTCAGTTAAATTCAATTCAATTCAATTCAATTCAATTCAATTCAATTCAATTCAATTCAATTCAATTCAATTCAATTCAATTCAATTCAATTCAATTCAATTCAATTCAATACAACTAACGTCTAGAAAGAGAAAAAACAGAGAGAGAACATAAAGTTAAAAGCTGAAATAACAGCAAATAAGGCAAGTCCAGCCTTGAAGTAACAAATGCATGAACTAGTTTTTCAGCGTCACTCCTGGATAAGATATTTCTAATTTTGGCAATGTTCCGGAGATGAAAGAAGGAAATCGTAGGAACCTGTTCAATATGGGATTTAAATGACATGTCCTGGTCAAAAATAACACCATGGTTTTTTACTTTATTACCAGAGGTCAAGTAAATGCCATCCTCATTAACTGATTGACTAAACAGTTTCTTTTTCAAAGATTCCGGTCCAAAGACGGCATTGTGTCTTGTCTGAATTTAGAAGCAGAACATTTTTAGTCATCCAAGTTTTTACGTCTTCAAGACATGCTTGTAGTCTATCTAACTGTTGGGCTCATCAGGATTTATGGATAAATAAAGCTGAGTGTCATTAGCATAACAGTGAAAATGCCTGATAATTTATTGGAAGCATATATATAGAATTGGCCCAATCACTGAACCCTGTGGTACTCCACAATTAACCCTGGAGTTTAAAGATGATTTATCATTTACATGAACAAACTGGAATCTGTCAGACAAATAAGATTAAAACCAGCCTAGCGCTGTTCCCCTGATCCCTACAGCATATTCCAGCCTTTCTAAGAGAATATTGTGATCATCTGTATCAAATGCAGCATTGAGATTTGACAGGACAAGTACAGACACAAGTCCATTATCTGAGGCCATAAGAATATCATTAGTGACTTTCAGCAGAGCTGTTTCAGTGCTATGATGAGCTCTGAAACCTGACTGAAACTCTTCAAACAGATCATTGCTGTGTAAATGTAACACACTTGATTAGCAACTATTTTCTCAAGAACCCCTCAAGACGACGATTAAATCGAGGCACGTGACGTCGCCCGGTACGGCGGAGCCGGGATCTCACCCTGGAGCCAAGCCTGGGGTCAGGACTCGTCGGAGAGCGCCTGGTGGCTGGGTTGCTCCTCGCGGGACCCGGCCGGGCCAAGCCCGAATGAGAGACGCGAGGCCATCCCCCAGTGGGTCCACCACCTACAGGGGGAACCGTGAGGGACCGGTGCAAAGAGGATTGGGCGGCGGACGAAGGTGGAGATCTCGGCGGCCCGATCCCCGGATGCTTAGGCTGGCTCTAGGGACGTGGAATGTCATCTCGCTGGGAGGAAAGGAGCCTGAGCTCGTGCGGGAGGTCGAGAGATATCAACTAGAAATAGTCGGGCTCGCCTCCACGCACAGTGTGGGCTCTGGAACCCATCTCCTTGAGAGGGGCTGGACTCTCTGCTACTCTGGAGTGGCCCACTGGGAGAGGCGGCGGGCTGGGGTGGATTTGCTTGTTGCCCCCCGGCTCAGCCGTCTCGTGTTGGGGACAGCCGTCTCGTGTTTACCCCGGTGGATGAGAGGGTCGTATCCCTGCGCATTCGGGTTGGGGGCAGGTCTCTGACTGTCGTTTCAGCCTACGGGCCGAGTGGTAGTGTGGAGTACCCGGCCTACTTGGCATCCCTGTCAGGGGTGCTGGATAGTGCCTCTCCCGGGGACTCCATTATTCTGCTGGGGGACTTCAACGCCCACGTGGGGAACGACAGTGACACCTGGAGAGGCGTGATCAGGAGGAATGGCCTCCCCAATCTGAATCCGAGTGGTGTTTTGTTACTGGACCTCTGTGCTAGTCACGGATTGTCCATAATGAACACCATGTTCAAACATAAGGGTGTCCATCGGTGCACTTGGCACCAGGACACCCTAGGCAGGAGGTCAATGATCGACTTTGTTGTCGTATCATCAGACCTTCGGCCACATGTTTTGGACACTTGGGTGAAGAGAGGGGCTGAGCTGTCCACTGATCACCACCTGTTTGTGAGTTGGATCCGCTGGAGGAGGAGAAAGCCGGACAGACTTGGCAGGCCCAAGCGCATAGTGAGGGTCTGCTGGTAATGTCTGGCGGAGCCCTTGCCCAGGGATGCATTCAACTCCCACCTCAGGGAGAGCTTTGACCAGATTCCAGGGAATGTTGGAGACATAGAGTCCGAGTGGACCATGTTCTCCGCATCTATTGTCGATGCTGCTGCCCGTAGCTGCGGCCGCAAGGTCTGTGGTGCCTGTCGTGGCGGCAATCCCCAAAGCCCGTGGTGGACACCGGCAGTAAGGGACGCTGTCAAGCTGGAGAAGGAGTCCTATTGGCTGTGGTTGGCTTGTGGGACTCCTGAGGCGGCTGACGGGTACCATGAGGCCAAGCGTGCCGTGGCCCGGGCGGTGGCAGAGGCAAAAACCCGGGCCTGGGAGGAGTTTGGTGAGGCCATGGAGAAAGACTACCGGTTGGCCTCAAAGCGATTCTGGCAAACTGTCCGCTGCCTTGGGAGGGAGAAGCAGTGCTTCGCCAACATTGTTTACAGTGGGGGTGGGAGGCTGCTGACCTCAACTGCGGACATTATCGGGCGGTGGAAGGAGTACTTCGAGGATCTCCTCAATCCTGCCATCACGCATTCCCTGGTGGAAACAGCGGCTGGGACTCGGGGTTGGATTCTTTCATCACCCAGACGGAAGTCACCGAGGTGGTTAAAAAGCTCCACAGTGGCAGGGCTTCGGGCATGGATGAGATCCGCCCTGAGTACCTCAAGTCTCTGGATGTTGTAGGGCTGTCATGGTTGACACGTCTCTTCAACATTGCGTGGCGGTCGGGGACAGTGCCTATGGACTGGCAGACTGGGGTGGTGGTCCCCCTTCATAAGAAGGGTGGCCGGAGGGTGTGTTCCAACTACAGGGGGATCACACTCCTCAGGCTCGCTGGTAAGGCCTACGCCAGGGTATTGGAGAAGAGGGTCTGGCCGATAGTCGAACCCCGGCTTCAGGAGGAGCAGTGTGGTTTTCGTCCCGGCCGTGGAACACTGGACCAGCTCTATACCCTCTACAGGGTACTCGAGGGTTCATGGGAGTTTGCCCAACTGGTCCACATGTGTTTTGTGGACCTGGAGAAGGCATTCGACTGTGTCCCTCGTGATGCCCTGTGGGGGGTGCTCCAGGAGTATGGAATTGGGGGCCCTTACTAGGGGCCATCCGATCTCTGTACAAGCGGAGCAGGAGTTTGGTTCGCATTGCCGGCAGGAGGAGGAGCTGGAGGAGGTGTCTGGGGAGAGGGACATCTGGGCGTCTCTGCTGAGTCTGCTGCCCCCGCGACCCGGTCCCGGATAAGCGGAAGACGACGAGTACGTGTACGTCTTTCAAAGTAGTTAAAAAGTTTTCCTATATAATGTAACCCAGCAGATTGCATTGAGTTACTGACTTGCAGCATTCACTGCTCCTGGACGAGCGTGTTGACTTTGCAGCAATCACTCATAATGATCATGCATGTAGTGGCAGCGGGGGTGTCTTCCTTTAACAGAAAGAAAGCTCCAGCACCTGGCTTGGTTTGAGCTGCTATCTGCCACAACTGATTGTGTAGTTGAGGCAGCCTGAAAACCTAAGACATGCAGAAATTTTTGGCTATTTTAAATCAGGATTGATAATATTACTGCATCTTACCATAAACGTGAAGATTGCTTTGTCATTTCTATCAAGTCTTTATATTAGCTTAAATTTTATTTGCAAACATTGAGTCATTTTAACACTTTTTTTCTTTTTATGTTATCTTGTCTTATGTTTTATGCTTTTATGGGATACTCTGGTCATGTTTTTGATGTATCAGATGTTTCAATCTATGTTCCTTTGCTTTTACCTGTATTGTATGTATGAATGGTACTTATGCAAATAAACTTGCTGTGCTTCGCCTTGACACTTTCCAGCTGAAACTGCTTTTGAGTCAAACAGGATATAGTTCCTCCAACAAGCTTTTAGTTTTTGCCAGGTATATTAATTATGTTTGAAATTATCCACTTTATTAGTACTCCTTTTAGATGGATAACAGCAATCAATTTTGAGATGTTCAAGAAGTGAATAAAAATGAATAATGACATCAGCTCAGTTCAGTTCAGTTTATTGACAGCAGCAAATTACATCAAATGTCACTTTAATGCACTTTACAATCAGTTCCATCATCATATGGAGTTATACAGATTACAATTTGGAAGAAATCTATTTAAATCATTTTAATCCATTCCAATATAATTAAACCATATAGTCACATTCAGATGCAATTTAATAAAGTTTGATTTGATAATTAATATAATACAGTACATTCAAAGTGAATTGATGTTTGAATGCCATTTGGTAAGAATGTAACCAAAAATATAAAGCCCTTAATGATTTAGCATACATACATCAGAGATCTGATTGTTCCATACGTTCCTAACAGGGCACTTCGTTCTCAGACTGCAGGTTTACTGGTGGTTCCTAGAGTCTCTAGAAGTAGAATGGGAGGCAAATCCTTTAGTTATCAGGCTCCTCTCCTGTGGCACCAGCTCCCAGTTTTAGTCCGTGAGGCAGACACCCTGTCTACTTTTAAGGCTAGGCTTAAAACTTTCCTTTTTGATAAAGCTTATAGTTAGACTGGCTTAGGTTATCCTGAGCTATCTTCCTTATTTTTTACCCTGGCCTGACCCTGTGTCTACCCGTGACACCTTTCTGGAGAGGGGCATCGTCCAAGCTGCTGCTAGCAACAACTTAATGGTCACCTTCTACATATGATCCACTTGGCCCTGTCTTTCAGTGTTTAACCCTTTCTCTCTCCTAGATATAGCAATTGACTGAGCTTTTACTGTGACTAACTCTATGTGCTCTCTTTCAGACTGTCCTTGAAAACTGGCTCAGAGTTGATCTGTTCTTTCTTTCTAGATGAAACGACTTAAGGAGCTACATCCACTAACATTTACTTTTCCTTCCCATAGAAAGTACTCCTGGATCAGTGCTTCTGTGTTCCTTTTGTGTCTCTGCTCTGTTCTCTCAAACCCCCAGTCGGTCGTGGCAGATGGCCGCTCACACTGAGCTGGAGGTTTCTTCCTGTTAAAAAGGAGTTTTTCCTCTCCACTGTCGCTACATACATGCTCAGTAAGAGGGATTGCTGCAAAGTCAACGCCAGTGACTGTCCACTGTCTCTACATGCTCATCCGGGAGGAGGGAATGCTGCAAGTCACTGACTGGATGCAATCTGCTGGGTTTCCTTAGATAGAAAAACTTTTTATCCAATTTGAATAAATAACTGAATCTGACTGCACTGTTCAATCATTAGGATTAATTGGAATGTATGTACCTGACTTTTGTGAAGTGCCTTGAGACAACATGTGTTGTGAATTGGCGCTATATAAATAAACTGAATTGAAATTGAATTGAACCACACTATAAACTGTGCAAAAATCTCTATTATAGATATGCTCTTAAAATTCTATTATGGAAAGCAATCTTAGAGTTCATCTGCTGTTTTAAATGAAAAATTTATGTTTTACATAAAAAAAACATATAAATGTTTTTTGTTATTATAATTACTATTAATGGTGGAGAACAGCCTAATTGCTTATTGTATAGAAAAGGCACCTACTGCAGTGAAAATAAATACTGAAATGTAGCAAATAAGGAGGTTTAACAAATATACTTAAATGCAATTGCTGTTCAAATTAAATGCATGAGGAAGGTTATTGTGTAGTATACTTTAACATAAAAAACATACAAAGGTCAAAAATTACCTTTGAAAAGTAATCTTAAATTTTTTTTAAATTTATGTAAATTCAATAATGTTGTGAAAGGCTCTGAACTTCAGTGTGAGAGCAAAAGAATGAACTTTCCTGATAACCTCTTGATCTCTCTTATTAGAGAACCATCGTGAACTGGTTGTGGACTTCCTGTTACATCCACTTAAAAGCTGGGATGTGTTTTTGTGAACTTATCTTCTAAAGACACCCCCCACCCGCCATATGACCGTCTTTGATGGGAGGTGAGGCTGAAAGATGCTGAGTGGAAGCTGCCTTGATGGAGGGCTTTTGAAGGGAGGTCGGGACACAAGGGGGTAACATTGAAGACTCTCAGACTTCACAGAACTCCATTTGTTCTCTTTGTCATGACTTAAAAAGCACAAAATCTTTTTAGTTTTTCTGACATCAAGTTTTCCATCTGTGCCAACGTCATATGATCTTTGTGTTATTTGTCACCCACCCTCCCTGAAATTAAACGGCAGGTTTTCCTACTGACTCAGTTGATCTGTTTCTATCTGCAAACATTTTCATGTGTCTGTTGTTCGAATACTCTGGGTGATGTCATTGCAGATTGAGCAAAATCAAAAGCACGCAGACACATGCATGCACAGTTCCCTCCAACCCCGGTGTTTTATATTCAGTGGTTTTAGTCTGACCCGCATGTCTCTGAGATGACTTTCACCAAAAGCTAATAACAGCAGCATAAGTGCTACCAGGGCTGCTGGAAGCCGCCTGGCAAAGTTATTGTGGTGGGATGAGAAACAGGCCCGCCGGTGGTTGGGAAACTCAATGAACTGCATGCCAGCTTGACTGCACCAATTTAAGAGTTTATTTCAGGTTCAGCCCCATCCTGTCCTCGTTCCTTCACACACACACACACACACACACACACACACACACACACACACACACACACACACACACACACACACACACACACCACACCCTTCTGTCTGTCCCCCATTCCTCTTTAATTTGCTTTCCATGAACTAAGCAGCATATGAACACCTGCTATTTTAAATGACATACTCATTGTTGAGCAACGTTGGTGGTGTAAATCATTGTGAGCAACCGTGTGAGGCAGCTCAGCGTAAATGATTGACATCCCTGACCCTGTGAAAGCAGATCACAACAGCATTTGCTCAGTGTCTAGGAATTACCTTTTCAATCTTTTTCTTTCTTATTTGAGCTCCACTCAGAAGCAGATGCACGTTCATTACATTCTATATTTTGTCTAGTCATTGTTTTGGGTTGTTGTTGCTGCAATCTCATGCTGCTTTAAAATGCTGCATGAATGATAACTCTCATTAACAGAATACATGTTTGACATTTTAGTTTATGGAAATAACTTTTTTTTACTTCATAGTGTCTTTGTTCCAGGTACCAATCCAAATCACTTAAGATTTGAGAAATTTGAGTCCCAATCAAGTACTACGTTAAAGCAAATAAAATAAAATCATGTGTTTGCTTGAAACCTCACCTGCATTAAAGTGCAATGAAATTACTATGACTATGTTAATGATCTGCCTAGGACTAGCTTAAAGCCCAGATCTTGATTTCATTGAAATGTTGGGTTATTTGAAACAAGCTTCAAGCATCCAAGAAATCCCTCAAACGTTTCACAGTTGAAAGTAAGGAAACTTTTTTCTGACCGATGTTGGAATGGCTGCTAGATGGCTAGGAGAAGCATGTTTTCATGTGGAGTAGTTTCCTGTAGTGCTTAGCTAATGTTAGCATGTTATCTCTCTGGTTTGATATGAGTGTTTGTTAATTTGTTATTTCAGCTCTAATGCATTTCAGAATGATTCCAATTAACTTAATGTAAAGTGGTAATTCGCCTGCAAATTACCTGAACTTTATCAAGTCCGAGGACTCCAAAGCGCTTTACACTACAATCAGTCGCCCACCAATTCATACACACATTCACACAACCCGCCGGTTACAAGATGGACCCTTACCACCTGAGCCTCCATTGCCATGTGTGCTGAAAAACGTACAGAAAGGGTAAATTCCTCTCTGTCAACCTAGTACTTTGCTTCAGACATAAATAACTGTTCCATGCAAAACAATACAACAGTATAACTTTTTATTATTTAGCTTCTACATAAATTGTGATGAAATGTTGGAGAAGTGGCTTCTCTCTGACTTGCTGGATTCTTCAGTGAGAACAGATTCTCCAAAGTGACATCATCCAGAGGGCCGATTACAGAGGAATGCAGCTTCCATTGGGTTTTATGGTTTTATTATTATTAAGTACTGAACATAATTTCATTGAGAAGAGTGTTACAGATGAAAACTCTTGAATGCAATTAATGTTTGTAAGAAACTTACAGCAATCTATGTTATCTATAGTTGTCAGACCATCCTCTAAGGATAGTAGTTACTTAAGAATTGGAAGGAGAGTAGCTTCATTTTAGCGTCTTGGTAAACTTACCAGATACACAGGTGTAAAAACTCTAGTACTGAAAACAGCTGGCTCGACAGCTTATGATTCATATAAAATTAAGCTTCCTAGATTCTGCTTCTTCAAAAATCAAAACATTACTTTGGTCGAAATCTTATAAAATCCTTCATAACTTTGCACAATTATTGTCTTTAGTCATAAGTATCTATAATGAGTTTTCTACCTCTAAAATTGCAAAATGTAATGGTCTTTAAACACACTCAATAAAAAACAAACAACATTCCTTTCAGTCAGATTGATCCAACACTAATGCTCACTTTAAGCCTAAACAAAGACGCCACAAACCACTGAAGAAGACATTTGGAGGTAAATAAGTAAATCCGTTTGCGCAGAGAGGCTGAGGTGTTGAGATTAACGTGACTCCTTTTCTCAAAGTAAAAGCGAGACACAGTAAACATGTTTTTAATTAGCTTTTGGAACATTGCTCACTACATCTGTCACTAAAGAGTCAGACTTTACATGCACTGCCTCTGTTAAACTCAATTAACGTCATATTTGTATCACACAGTTTTGAATCTTTCCTTCCTAGCATCCAAAAGCAGGTTAAACATGTTTGTTTTTCCCTAATAAGTTTCTAAAAGCTATTGTTGACAGCCAAACTTAATGTGATTTTCCACTTGGAAATGAGTCTTATGCTTAGTCTAAAGTGAAGATTCATGACTCACAGGTAAGTCATCAGGAAAGGCAGCAAATGACTTCAGAAGTGATTTCAGGATACTCCCATAACACAGAAAAGTTGTGCTCAGCATAGACATCCCTATAATACCTCCTGAACGCACTGAGTCAAGAGTTTTTTCTCTTGTTACATCACAGGCAGGGAGCTCATGTGAAGGAATTTCTTCACCTTTGAACATGTCATCAATAATGTTTTCATAATCATATTTTTTATTGTTGGAAGCCCTGACATCATCACTTACAATAAATTCACAATGACTATCTTCCTTCTCAAAAATGGGAAAGTTGAAGCTGAGTATACATGTTGTCTTTTGCATAGCTTTCCTGGCATGTTATCATCATTACATATTCAGGACCCTGAGACTTGTAACAATGGTTAGACTTGATGAAGGTATTATGTTCAAGGCAAATTTCAAGCTTCTGATGTGGAATTAAATAAGCATTTGAGGTTAAGTTAAGAACATTACACAAAATCCCTTGGAGTAAGTTTTAGAGGATTAATGCAATTGCTAACTGTTATATCTAAGCCATTTCTGGTTCTAATGATGACAAATAAAAATAAATCAGTATGATTGTTTACTATTTCCACGCTGTTTATACTTGCATATATTTGCTAGATCAAATGAATGTGGCACCTTCAGTCATCTAGAAATTGTACCCAAGGACCACACCTCCTTGGGTCCCACACTGCCAGATTCATTTCTGAAAGCTCACAGCTATGCAGGATATCGCCATCTCCACTTGAGTTATGAATGAACAGTGAGAGTTTAGTGGCATCTCATCTATGTGTGTTTATGATGGAAATGTTTTGAAAAGGTAGCTAGACTCTTCGAGGTGTTTTCTTAAAATACTGCTATTAAGCAAATAGACAAAGTTTTGGTAATCCTAATTGACCTAAAACAGAAAAAAGGTTCAGTCTCACAGTAAGAAAAAAAGGCTATGTGTCTTTTTTTTTTACATTGCATGTAATTTGTTTGTGACAATATATATGTACAAAACCGCAGCATAATTTAAAAAAATACTAACAGGACCAAAAGCTCATATTTAGTAATGTTTACAAAATTTACAAATAAAGTGAGAAATGAAGAAATTCTTTAGTATGCTTCTGATGAAAAACACATCCTTTTTTCAACCACAGCATTCACTTCCTTCCTTTGAACAGTTTGCACTTCCCCTTTGTCTTTACTTTTCAAACAGGAGGTTTTTGCAGCCTATAGTTGGAACTCGTCACTTTGGTAACCGAGTGAATACAGGAAACACTTTCTGCTTTCTGGGGAACTGGCACATAAATTTAACACATCACATGCCTCAACCACAAAATCTGCCGTTAAAAAGTAAAGTTACGTTAGTAAAGCTATACTCAATAAACTCTAGCTATTTTTCATTTTTCATCTTTCGAAATTTAGGTTTTATAGCTTCATGGTAACAGCTATGGAAATAAAAGCTTTTCCATGCTGTTCTGCTTTCATCTCATGCAGCCATTTCTTCAATGTGTAAAACAATTTATTATACTTTTTAACAATTGGGTCACCCTAATAATTTGGCGGAGAAATAGTAGTTTGCTTTTTTCAGCCTCCGATTTGTCTTGTCTCTGCAAAGACAAGACGTTTTGTAGCATGACTTAGAGCTGAGGTGAAAGTTTAATGTTTAATTGCACAAAAATAGAAATTAAGAGTAATTGCAGTGAGAGAAATGCTTCAGGGTGTGTTTTAAGTAGCGAAAAACTGTTGATAATGTTCTTGAGCTTCTTTGTGTTCCTTATGATCTAATCACTCCTGGATTCTTTCATTACCAGGCCCATAATGAGATCATTCTCTTTGCACCACGAGTAAAAGCAGTGGCTCAGTTTGTGTTTCAAGCTCTAACTGCTCAGAGTCCCACTAAAAACGACGTTGCTGCTCGCCTGACTCCTGGAGCCCTCTAAAAACACCCCGCAGAAGTGGACTCGCCATTAAACAGTGAATTAGTGGCTGCAATTAACTCTCTCTGAGTGCCAGCAGTGGCGTTTATCCTTCTCAGAAAGCCCTTCAGGGTCTGAAATGACGAAACACGAGTTTCCTTCTAATGATGTAATGTTTTGGTTTACCTGAAGTCCTGTTGGCAGGAATTGAGAAAGGAGACTTTAGATAGTGTGGGATTGGAAAACAGGAAGTTGGGGTGAAACAAGCTGCTTTAGATAATTAAACCCCTTTGGGCTAATAGAGTACTTTCCAAATTCATACCCCTTGAGCTTTTTCACATTTCTTTGATTATATTATAATAGCACACTTCACTGTATGTTATTGGGCTTTTCTGTTACAGGCCAACACAAAGAAGAACATCACTGTGAAGTGAAAGGGAAATTATACATGGTTTTCTAAGTTGTTTAGAAATAAAAAACATTAATAGAATGGCAAGAACAGGTAATTAGCTTCCTAGTGAAACATGATGATGATGATAGTGAAACAGGATGATGGCACCATTGTGCTGAGGGGCTGCTGTTCCTAAATAGGAGAACTTCCTTTGAATGCAGTCACAGCTGCTGGTCCTTTGGGTTATATCTCTACCACCTTTGTAAATCTAGAGCAGAGGTCTCAAACTCCAGTTCTCAAGGACTACAGGTCTGTAAATTTTAGATATGTCACTGGTTTAGCACACCTGAATAAATCATTATGTTGTTAGCAGCACTCTGCAGAATTTGAGGAGGATATTCAGCCATTTGATTGGGTTGTGTTGGTACAGGCTTGTATTTAAAAGTTGCAGGACTGGAGTTTGAAAATACCTGAACCGAAAGAGCACTGAAAAAAAAAAGGAAACTGGCATCTGTTGGATCTATGTAACCGTCTTTACTTTAACAAGATTGTTTTATGTACTGAGAGAAAACATAATTGTATTGTGTAGATACTACATCATTTGCATAGTTTGTGTTTTAAAATGTTAAATTCATCTTAGGATAAAGTTAATCAGTGATGCGTATGATACACAAGTTCGAATAAGGGGAAGTGCTGTGTGTTCTTTCCAGTTATCTGCGCTATAGAAGCGCCACTTTCTGTGCAAGCTAGCTTTCTTTTGGTAACTAGATATTCCCAACTTGTTAAATCTAACAGGTTAGGACATGAACAGGCAAAAAGCATGACTTTGTATAAATAATCTGTGCCATCTGAACAAATATTTTGTACTGTTGCAACAGTGTTTGTAAACTTATTAACTCGTAGTTTTTCACCTTGCAAATGCTCTCTGCTAAATTAGCATCTGCTCTCAAATAACTGAAAAACCAGGAGCTTAGCGAGTGTTTTTGGCCATATTTTCAGACAGTAGAGAGATAACTTAATGGGCCCATTAATGGAATGCAGCAAAGTACATTTTCCAGTAGGGAACTGTCAGGAGATTGTTGGCTCATATATTTAATGTTGGCTGCAGTCATATTAGTAAGGGGCGGGAAAAACATGCTTTGTCTGTCACCAAAGGCTCTGGCTTGAGAGCAGGTACTAAGTGAGCGGAGGGATACGGGATTCTTGGTTTTCCCTCAAAGCTAATGAAATACAGAATGTAACAACTTCAAAATGCTGTGGTGGACACTTTGTGACCTACACATTCACCACACTTTAAAATAATGTATTATTATGTAACATTACGACACATGAGGCAAATACTTGTAACTACTTTCCAAGACGGGTGTAGCTGCACGCCACGCTTTTGAAATTAGTTGCTGTCTCTGAAATGTAGCTCAGTTGCGAAGTTCTGTTTCACTGGCTTCTTTCCAGTGAGTGCCATTTTTGACAATTTTTCTTTGCAAAGCAGTTAAAACTCTTGTCAGAATGGACTGAGACCATCTTGGAATATTAATTTGCAAGTCATGCCACAGCTTCTCAACAAGAGTTATGCACTACTTTGTGTTGGTCCATCTTATAAAATAGTAATAAAATACATTAAATTGCATCGTTGCAATGTGACAAAGTAAAAGTAATTATGGATACTTTTACAAGGCAATGTTTTTCTTTATTACTAAATTTCTTTGTTTGCTCTTTCTGCATAAACGGTGGTAACAGTGATAATGTTAAAGGAACATCCTTGTTTCTCCCCAAAGTGAAGTTTAAATTATTGTTGTTTTATTTCTAAAAGCCACAAGTATGGTAGAACACCTTTTAAACTCAATTTCAGCATGTTTTTATTTCAAGGCTTATTTGTAAAGTTCAGAATTTTAAATAGAGCTGTAACTAAATAATGCTCCCTCTTAAGGTTTGAGTTTTCTCTCCCAACCACCCGTATCAAAGAGCTGGCCTGATTCTGTCTGTGCTGTCAGTGCTTCAAAGGCAGTGCTTCAGAGCGGGGCTCCATGACGTCCAGTGGCAGCGTTTCAATTCACCTCTGGTGCAGTAGATATAAAGATAGCATTCATCTATTGACTTCTTTATGTTCCCACTGTGGCACAGATAACTACCTTACTGTCCCAGGACAACAGGGCCTGTGTAGACCTTTGTTACTCTAATGCCAGTGGCACAAGTGTGCATTTCAATGCTGAGTTCATCCAAGACACTAAATGCTTGAAGGCTTGTGTGTGTGTGTTTGTTTGTGTGTAAGTGTGTGTGTGTTTATGGGACTCCAAAGACAGTGAAAGCATGTTTGTACAGTAGAAATCAATACTTCAATGTAAATGTTTAAGTTTTATAATTTGAGGATATTTAAGGTTTTAAACGCTTGTCTCAGAGCATATTGGAACAATGGCGCCTGTATGTGGAAGCTTGGCAGGGAGCCACCTGGGTAAATGTACAGTATAATGACATGTAAGAAGAGAGGAGAGCAGGATGAGATAGAAGTAAGGTACATGGGAGAAAGAGAAGAGGAGGAAGTACAGAACACAAGCTTTAGTTGAATTAAAGAATGGTTTACAAAGCTGCAAAACAAAGGAGCCAGGATACCTGTAAATAATAATAATATATTTCCTAAATAAAAACAGCTTGAGCTGCACAATAAGTGGGGTAAAATGGGCACTTTTAGTGCAAGATGTCCTGTGTGTAAATATTTATGCAGCTATTTTGCTGCAGCCTCAGTTCAGTAAAAAGCCCTTAGCTATAGAGTTGATGGAGAAGCAAGATAATCAAGCGAACATGTATGCCCACACTGTTGTCATTACTTCACCCACCTCCACTCCTCTCCCTCTCTTTTTATGTTTATCTCCACACTGTGATAACACCCAATAATGTGAAATCAGATCTTTGAATTACTGGCAGTGATGGCAATATTCTGCTCTTTCATCCAGTCTTCTTCCTGCTTTAATGTCTTTTTCTCACACTTAGACCCGTCTAACTCATTAGCTCTGTAGATGCAGATGGATTTGATTGTGGGTGCCAGGCTGAAGTATAGGTAGCATGTTCCCTGTAGTTTTTACTACACGCTTGCGTTGCATGTTTTTGTGCAGTTGCTCTTGAATGTTTTTTTGTGGGACATACAACCTTAATAAGCATTAGGGTTTCTCAGTTACACATATTTTACAATTCAAAACAGGAATACAACAGGATTTGGACTTTTTAAGTTTGCCGTGTTATGAGATGAAAAATAATCCTATCTATTGACACGGCATTATTTATTGAAGGATGTGGTTTAATTATATGTTGCATTTTTATTCAGAAATTTAAATTTCAAAATTTAAAGTTGTACAAACAAGCTTCCTCAAGTTAGAATTTTAAGGTTTGAAAATCGGAGGATACACGTCAACCCCGATCTCAAAATCCAAATGGCTGTCTTGCATATAAAACAGCCAAAGTAACAAAAACTATTTTGCAAAGGAATTGCTGAAAAAGAATTGCTGCAAAAACAATGACTAAAACCGAATTGGCTAGGCTCCCTTACATAGGTAATCTTGACTGAATAGCATTACAAACTTAGACAGTCTTTTATTACTTTTAGGAACAGATTATAATGTGTGTTTTATCTAAACTGCCCATATGATTTAATGGTACTGGCATCAATATTATTTACTGTGCATTTCTTTATAATTGGATATGAATTGGACCTGTTTGTCTTGGAAAGTGCTATAACATGACATTTGTTGAGAATTGGTGCTATTTAAATAAACTGAATTATCTCATCAAATCTTTTAATCACCCATTTAGGAAACGTGTAGCTTATATATTTGATAGTAGAAAAATGCAGAGAATCCTGTTATCATTAGTTTGGATTAAAAACAGTCGACAGCCTCGTCACTGAGCATTTGAATGAGCAAATCCCATTGGTTGTTGAAATTGGAACTTGAACATGGGTTATGTTGAGTTTGGTGCCATTCTTCGATCTAAATTCTGACTTCAGAGGTCCATGGAACACTGCAAAGACCACGTTGGTCTTAACTTGTAATCATTGTGATTCTATGACACAAGCTGTGTGGGCTTCATTGAAAATGACCACTCACTGGGCCAAAGAGCTCTAATGGCATAAAAATGCAACACAGTAGTATAAAAAGAAACAGCAACCGCAGCTATGACTCCTCCTAGTGCCGTCGGGTCAATAACCTCTTTAGTGTCTGTCACAATCAAATAATCTCAAATTTCACAATTATGGACAATAACTTCCTCATTTGTAGCCTATAGCTGTTGGCAGAAGTTGCAGGGTGTCTCCACATTGTCAGCACTTGTGATCATAAGTTGTCACGCTACAATCCACCAATAAAGCTGGTAATTTCCACTCAGAAAATAAAGAAGATATTTGATAATGAAAATCAGTGAAAAGCTCGTTACTTTTTCCAGTATTAAAAATCCAAAATCAGCATCCCGGTGTTAAAATCTAAAAATATAGGAGCCTTATGTTGTCATGTTGGGTCTGGGCTGGTTTCCTAGATGTCTCCCAACAATCCCAGTGTCACATCATTGACCTCTCACCCCTGACCTCTGTAAAATAGGAGGCTCACTGTGCGACTGACAGGAGTGCCTGTTGCTACAAAACAAGGCAAAAAAGCTACTAGGGCTGCATGCATATAGATACACACCTGTGCAATTGCACAGGTTTGTCACACTAAAAAGTATGCACAAAATGAGTCTCCAGTACCTGTCATACAGTGCCTTGTAAAAGGATTCATAACTATTCAAATGAAAATGGTCATGTTACAAACCTAAACTTAATTTCGTTGGGATTTTATGCGATAGACAAACACTGTTGCCACAGTGCATAATTGTGAAGGAATTGCAGGAATATTGTGCAGAGATTTATTTTTTTTAACAAGTTAGAATCTTAAAAAGTATTTAAATTTGTAGAGCCACATCTGCAGGTTTGCTGGGGTATGTCTTTAACGACCTTGAACATAAGCTTAAGATCTCCTTCTGTCATATTGTGTGGGACCAGGAGACTCTAGTGCAGGCAACCACCACAGAGACAGAGAGAAGGTTCAATAAGTTTATTATCAAGAAGTGACTGTTTCAGGAGCAGCCGGAGTCAGGTCACAGTGGGTTGGTGTCAGGGCATGACATTTTGGACTTAGTTTGTTGTTTTGTGTTTTTACTTTTGTTTAGTTGTTTCTAGTTTGGTTTTGGCTTCATGTTTATTAGTTCCTTTTTCTCCCTCTACCATCTCCGTGAGTGCTTTGTCTTCCTCTAGCTCTTAGTTTCTTTTGTGGTTGCTTTCTTATTACTTTTTGTGATATTATTATTCTTCTTCTTATTATTATTAGGATTGTTCATCCTTGGATTCTTAGTTAGTATCTCTGTGTTTTATTTATGGTTAGGTATTTGTTCTTATCCCAGCTTTAGTTATTGTTTACGTTTGGTTTGTTTATTTTGTAATTTAGATTCTTCTTGTGGGCTCTTTGTTTATTCTTAAGTTATTGTTTTTGTTTTTATGGTTTTCCTCTAGTTTCTCTGTGTACTTTAGTTCATAGTTATTCTAGTTCGTTTTCCTCCTCTGATTTATTATCTTGCTTAGTTTGTGTTTTCTATTTATTGTTTATTAGTCCTTCACTCTTCCTCAGCCTTTGTATTTGTTTCACCTGTTCCTTCTGTTTCCCTGCCTCCTTGTCACACCTGTTCCCTGTTCTGTTGATTATCTGCCTTTGTTATCTCACAGTATATAAGTTGGTTTTGTGTCTTTGTTTGTTGCTGGTTCCTTGTGTTTGTCATACTTCGTTCTCACCCATGTTCATGCTACGCCTTGCCTCGGTAAACCAATGCTATGTCTTGCCTTGTTACCTGCAGTGATTTTGTGAGTTTTTGTAATTGGACTCTGGTTCAGTCTTGCAGTGTTTTTTGCTACGTTTTTGGATCTTGTAAATAAACCGATGAATCATAAAGATGATCCAGCCGAGCTCTTGTCTGCAATTTGGTCGACGAGCGTGAGTTATGGAGGTAAGTCAGTAGTGGATTTGGAGTGGATAGAGATGACACTTACTTGGAGGTGGATCAGGATGTTCCAGGAAAGGTGAGTAAGTCACAGAACCTGAGTTTGATAGGCTGGCGTGAGATGCGAGAAGTTCCTTCCAGGAGGTGAGTGGTGTTGGAGGGTGGACCAGCAGAGCGTTAAGCATAAGCTGTGGTTCTTTGGGTTCTGAGTTCTTTCCTTGTGCTTGCTGGTCCAGGAAAACAAGAGAAGGCTACAGCGGCGATTAAATACTCTGAAGTATTCTTCCACTGGACAAAGGACGGATCGAAGACGGAGAAACCAGGCCAAGGTCTTCAGAGCAGTAACCTTAAGGGAAAGGAGCACAGCCAAGGTAAGAATGATTATGATTAAACAAGCAAAACTCTGAGCTTGTCTTGTTGGTCTGATTACCAATCTAAATGAACAAGCAATCTGATGCCTCCTCCTGGTTTCCAGAAGCTTAAGAGCTCTCCCTGATTGCTCCTTAATGAACAGCTGAGAGGTTGCTCCTGCCTGTCACATCCTGTGGAAAGAGGTGAGAGAGAAACTCCACATAACACACTACTATCCTGTGCCCAGCTCTGTGACCCGACACCTTCAAGTTTTGTCACAGATTCTCCAGTGATCAACTCTGACCAGCTCTCCTTTCCTTGCTGAAGTAAGGAATCCACACAGCATTATGCTGCCAGCACCTTGTTTTGCTGTGGATATGGTGTGTTCAGGATGATGTACAGTGTTTTCCACCAAGGCCAAATATGTGAAGCACATTTTTCTCCTGTCAACAGATTCTCTCTCCTGAGGTGTGTATCTCTGCAGCTTCTCCAGAGCTATTATAGCCCTCTTGGCTGCTTCTCTGATGCTCTCCTTGCTTGGGCTGTCAGTCTACATTTGAAGTTGTGGCACATTCTTTCCATTGTTTAAGGGATTGAACAGTGGTCCATGAGATCTCCACAGCTTGGGATTTTAGTTTTGTCACCTAACTCTGTTTAAACCTCTCCACAGCTTTCTCCCTGACCTGTCTGGTGTGTCCCAGGGGCTTCATGATGCTGTTTGTTCACTAATGTTCTCTAGGAAACTTCTAAAGCCTTCACAGAACAACTGTTTTAATACTGAGATTAAATAACACACAAGTGGACTCTATTTAGTAATTAGATGCTTTCTGAGAGTAATTTAATGTTCTGAATGCTAGTGCATGTCACACTTTAAACTTTTATTTGTAAAATATTTTGTAAAGCATGTATCATTTTATTTCCACTTTACGCTAATAACTCTGTACTGGTCAGTTCGATACACTCCCAATACAATGCATTGATGTTTGTGGCTGTAACATGACAAATTTAAAAGAATTCAAGGAGAATCAAATACTTTTGCAGTGCAATGCACCTGCTAAATTGCTTAGATGTGTTGCTGTGGTAGTGCATCAGTTCTCTTTAAAAAGGAGCAGACAATATTAGAAGCTTTTCAGGCATGTTTTATTTTGGCTTAAAATCCACTCAAGAAATTCATTTTTTTTTTTTATTCTGACATTCAGGTGATATGGGTTTCAGAACAGCTGAGTGGTTTCCTAGAGTCAAAGCAAATCTCTGTTCATTCTTCCAGTCCAAGCTGAAACAGTTGAATGCTGTCCTACGTATGTAGCTTTTATTGCAATCATCTATACGTTTTTAAATTCAGATCAAACTGGCAAAAGTTCTCTAAATGAAAGGTAGATTATACAGTACAATACAAATGACAGTGAAAGAACTAAACTACGAAATTACAACAAAATGGAAACATTTTATTTCATTGAGTTCTTATTGGTCAGTTTATCAATTTGGCAGCTTTTGATAGACTGGTTTGTATTTTTCTGTTTTGTAGTCATATTTATATGCTGTCAGTTGCATGTTTGAACGTGACCCCAATATGGATCACATTACTTATGAAATTACTTAATCTTCTTTGACTTCTTCTTGGCATATATTTTCTTATTAATCCTGCTTTTAGGTTTGACTTGCAGAGTTTGTGAAGCTGTTGCCACATGGATCTTGCTATGTTTCTCTCCTCCAAACACATTAATATAGAGAGAGAACATTAGACAGGCCTCCATTTGGACATATTTTCCTGTCTTTCCAGACCACTTTTCCCTCCTCTTGCCTTTGGCTGTAGTCCAGCAAATTTTAACACCCATCATAGCATTCTGGGCATTGTCCAAGCGATGCCCTTGAGGAGGACATTCCTGTCTGGCACAGTTCCTCTTTTCACACTATTTATACTCAAATATCAGAGTCCTGCACTGATACCAGAAAAGCATCCAACCAGGCAGTTCTGCCTTGTGATGATAAAAGAAAACACTGCTCTGTCTTGCACATGCAATCAAGAATAAAAGCTATGTACAATGTTGCAGTACAAAATGTACTGGGGTGCAATATTACAGTGTTTCTCACATTATTTGGTTGACATTTAAATTTACCGTCTTTATTCAATGGTTTTTAACTGTGCTACAGAGATGACATTTTTTTTAGATAAAATGGGGACACTTTTATTCAAAGAGAGGAGCATTCTTGCTTCTGCGTTCCTCTCTCATAGCACTTTTCTCATGACACACAGTTTAATTTAATCAAAAACTGACTAAGCGAACAAACAAAATGCGACTGCTGGACAGCTGCTTAATGCCCTGAGCTAATGCTGTGCCTAAAAGAGCTTCAAAGTTAATAACAGCCTTGAAATAGTTCTATTCCAGGAAAATTACCTTCTAAGCTGAAATGCTATTGAAGTCCATTTCTTATTGTCACTCTTCAAAATAGGAAAGGGAAAACAGGAGAGGCAAGGCAGATGTATGTTACTCTTAAGATGAGTAAGAGTTAGATTCCTGGCCTTAAGTTGCCAGTATCTACAGAGCAACAATTTATGGATTCAAAATGGCTTGCACTATGACAAACAGGGTTGCATGAAAACATGTTTGCATCAAGCCTGGGATCCAAAAGTCTCAACAATAATTTATTCCTATGATTTGTACCTATCTGTACTAGGGATGTGAATAATTGGGAAGAGAGTTTGGAAAAACAGTGAATGGAGTTTTGTCTTATCCACACATTTATCACTCATAGAATATTACAATTTTTCATGTCATTACTGCCACCAACTCAGTTGTATATTTTCAGGAATCTCTTTTCATGTGTGGAGGGTAGGACATAGTACATAAAATTTAGTATAAACAGCTCTGTGTGTGCTCCTGCAAAGCACCATTTGATTTACATAAACACATGCTAAAACCTAAAGCTGACCCGAAATATCGTTCCCTAGAATTAAGAGAACGTGTTTCCCCCTCAGCTTTAAAGTAACCTGTTAAAATACACTAAAAGTACTTGAGTTCATCTGCTGACACTTTGTAAAACATAATCTATGAGATGCGTGTTTGTCTTTGGTTTGTACACGTTTGCTTTTCAGTCCACACCCGTTGAGGACGAGCAGGTCAAAAAGCAACAACTTTACGAGTATAAAATTAACACCTGCAGCTTTACGACCAGCCCTTCCATACAGGGAGCTTCACTAAAGAACCATACACTTTAAATATGTAATACTTTCATTAAAGGTCATGTTAACTTTGGACTGAACTCACTATGACAGAGTATAAGTTGGATAGGAGGTGGTAATTTACAGAAGGTGATGCTGAGAGGATGACTGAAGACCTACACAAAATAGGAGAGAAAACATTTAGAGTCACCACCTATATTTTCTTCACAGATAATTTTTTAGGTTCATATGAAAGTTATTTATTATCAACTTCTTTAACCAGGATGTTTTAAACTGACTATAGATCAATTATGTATAGGCCTACCTATCAGTTTAAAATCAAGGTCAAAGCTAAGGTCATGTTTATTTATATGGCACATTTTCAACAACCTGTGCTACACAAGTGCTGTACAAAAAAATCCAACATAATTTTGTTGCAAAAGCAAATAAACTGTGTAGGTAGGGCACCAAAACTGACTCTTCCTCAGGGAACCACATCCTTCTACATCCAGGCTTGCCTTTAACAGTCATGCTAGTAAATACAATGGAGTGATCTTACAAGCTCTGAGGTGCTGTGTAACAGATACAGGCTATATGATGAATATTTATGCAGAAGTGAGAGTCTCCATTACAGCAGAAAAGTTCATAGATATGTCACTAATTGCTTTTCTCAAAAAATAGTTGCTAGAGAGGTCTGGGACCCCCTACAATAGCAATTGATCATCCTCTGTGCCTATAGATTAGGTCTGAGAAAAAATAAACTTAAGAGGAACAAATTGCTGCCTGCCCCCTGAAGTAGTCTGGACCTACTAGACAAAAAACCTGTTGAAAACAGAGAAATTGTATATGTTTTTTCACCCTATTTAAACATCACATACTTGTAATGTATTTCTATTAATTCTCCTCAAAGTGCTCTACACTGAGCTACAAGCTTCAGACCAAACGTCTTTTAAGTATACACACCAATCAGGGAAAGACTGAGGCTTCTGGGTTTATCCGAAGCAGCAGTTATAGTTCAGGACCACAGGCGTAAAGCTGTCAACATGTGGACATGATCTTGGAACACAGCCTCAACTGTCCCCACAGCAACTTTACAGGCATGCTTAACCCCCCAGCTTCCCCTCCACCTTCCAACTAAACATATCTCTCCTCTGTATCGTCTTTTCCTTTTGCCAGTCTGTTTAATATGCAGTCTGTGAATATACCCCACATTCCACCAGATAAATATCCACTCAGCATCATTTGAGAGCAAAGCCGTTAAGACTTGTTGGGAAATTGTCCCCCTTTCAGCACAGCACCTGCCAAACTGTGTGTTGTTAGTCACTCCTATCAATTTACCCACAGATGATTATTTGCACTGTTATGACTGTCTTAAATTGCGTCTGTGAGTTGGTTTATATGTAGACACCAGGAGATGTAGCAGCATGGCAGATTTCTGTCTTTGAAGTGCACATGACAGAGCGTGCCACAACAATGATGACTTTGATGAATGATTAAAAAAGCCGTGTTTAACTTTCTGTGATGTGCTCCACACGTTGAATGCCTCAACCAACATAGTTGGAGTTTTTTAACATTATTTTTTTTCTGACTTCTGTATGATGACATCTTGGTGGCCTGTGGGCGTGCTGGCAGTGACCTCTTCATCACTCTTGATTTTTTCACATTTGGTTACATTACAGCCACAAACGTTAAAGTATTTTATTTAGATTTTATGTCATGAATGAACACAAAGTAGCACATAATTGGAAAGCGAAGAAAAGAAAGTCAGTCATTTTCTACCATTTCTTCCATAGTGGGTCCCGGGGAAGCTGGTGCCTATCTCCAGCAGTCTAGGGGTGGAAGGTGGGGTACACCCTGGACAGGTCGCCAGTCACACACTCATTCACACCTAAAGGCAATTTAGACAAACCAATTAACCTAACAGTTATGGCTTTGGACTGTGGGACAGAAAGAACATGCAAACTCCATGCAGAAAGACCTCTGACTGGGAGTTGAACCCAGGACCTTCTTGCTGCAAGGCAACAATGCTACCAGCTGTGCCATCGTGCAGCCCACACAGAAATGTCTGACTCTTACTTTGTAGAATAAAAGTTTACTAACAGTTTTGCTGCATATTTACCAACATCCATCTTCCCATTAAATCTGAACAGCTTCAATATCCTTGTTCAAGAAAGCATAACCCCACAGCATAATGCTGCCACCACCATGTTGAAACATGGTGGTGGCAGCTGTGGGGTCATGCTTTCTGCGACCGCTTTCTACTTACCGGTATTCCATAAAGGCTGTTTTTTGGCACACACAATGAATGGTTGTCCTGTGGACAGATCAGATTCTCCCAACTGTGAAACCCTGCAGCCCCCTCAGAGATACCATGGGCTTTGGCTGCTTTCCTGATTCTTTTTGCTTGGCCTGCCTGCCTTGTCGTGGTGGGCTTGCAGTTGTTGCAGCCTCTTTCCATTTTTGGAAGATGGCTTGAATAATGCGCTAATAATAATAATAAAGGAGCAATTCAAAGCTTGAGATAATATTTTATAGTCTAACCCTGTTGACTAATGCTAAGGCTGACTAAAAAGGGTTGCATTCAAATAAATGCCAGACTTTTCAGATGTTTAGTTGAGAACCATTTTAAAAATACTGTGTCCTTTTCTTTCATTGTTCAATAATGCACTACTCTGTTTTCCATTACATACAATCTGAATAAAATACATTGAAGGCTGTAGTTGTATGACAAGATTTTAAGGGGCACATAACTTTGTCTCGGTCTCACAAACAATTTACACAGCTTTGAATGATTACAAAAGAGACAAATACTGGCGTGATGGAGCTGGAACAGGAAAAATAAGCAGTAAAACTCAGCCGTTGTATTATGAGCACATGCTAATCCATGTTGGCTTTCCAAATGATTACTCAGTGAAGAATCAGACATACAGAACGACTGCCTTACTCACATTGCAGCGTAATCAAAGCCACAATCGCAGCCCTCACTGTCTAATAGTGAAGCAATAGCATGTCACTGATAGCATCAGAGGTAGCTTTGTAGAAACACTAGCATCCTAAGCCACTTTATCAGCATGGACATCAGCCAGAACCAAGCTATGCAGCCATACCAATTTAGCGTTACTTTGTTCTGCAGCTACTTTCCCTTTCCCATATTTATTTTCCTGCCTGAATATCTCACTTTAAAGTGGAGCGACATATGAGCTGAATTTTCCAGGACAGGTTTCCTGTGTTTTGAGTAGGGGGGCAGAGATATAAAAACAGAGGAAGGGGGTTTGATGTTCACACGGAAAGAGGTTAAAGCGAGCTGGAAAGTGCAAAGGTATGTCTGAGGATTGATGTTTTGACAGTGGTCTTTTGAAGTTTAGGATTCTTTAAGATCAGGCTGTCAAAGAGTTTATATGGAGTTCAAACAAGTTGGAATACAATCAGCAATAAACTCAGTCCCCACTTAATTCAAATTGATTTAGTTACAAAAGTAACAACACTGGGTGAGCTGTAACATGAATCCAAAATAATATTACAGCTCAACTATGAAGTCACTATCACCTCTCCAAAAGACTATACAAACAAGATACCACATGGTTTATCTTCGAAACATGACCACAACAGAGACGTCGGTAGGCAACGACCACAACAACCGTATCTGAGAGATGCCAGTGGTCTCCAGGACATAATCAGATGAATGATACCACACTTGACAGATAGACTACAGCTCTCTGACTTGAGAAAAGTGTCAATGTTTCACAGCTTGGTTAGGAAGGAGGACCCACTGAGTTTTTTATAGAATAAAAAGGGAGATTAGAAAGACAATGCTGCTGTAAGAGCATAAGATGGGAAACTAAAACGTTAAAAAAGGTTGAACAAAAAATACAATATCTCAATTTCATAGTGTCATAGGAATCATGGTAATTTTTTCATAAACGCAAGAGAAAGAATTTTTGTAAGACAATTGGCAAGGGACCACGTGGTGTGTACCTACTAGCACCATCGTAAAGGCAGTGTTCCTGAGTTAGGCATAAAATGCATTTGCTCCGGCCTCTAAAACCCACCAGGAATCTGGAATCTACCTTTGCAATAATAAAACAATAAAAGATAATACTTTTATTAGTGAACATGGAACAGTTAGCATGTTGCTCTTGATAGCAAACATTATCTAGTATGCTAAAGTTAGGTATTGTTTCATTTTTGTGTCTTTTGGTTGATTCATTTTTGCATGTTCTCCATTTAAGAAATGCTGTATTCTGCTGGTGTCACCTCAGGTTTGTGTCATGCCAGCACAGCTGTCACAGGGATGGCCCACACATCTACTGTTATATCCATTACAAAATGCACAATCAGAATGGACGATTTAATTTTGAGACTTGGTGATAACAAGTCGGGCATCACATGAATCATGTTCCTTGTACAGTCTTGCCAGTTGTGGTAGATAATGCAGATGTTTTGCAAAATAGAGCAATACAGGTCCTTCTCAAAATATTAGCATATTGTGATAAAGTTCATTATTTTCCATAATGTCATGATGAAAATTTAACTTTCATATATTTTAGATTCATTGCACACTAACTGAAATATTTCAGGTCTTTTATTGTCTTAATACGGATGATTTTGGCATACAGCTCATGAAAACCCAAAATTCCTATCTCACAAAATTAGCATATCATTAAAAGGGTCTCTAAACGAGCTATGAACCTAATCATCTGAATCAACGAGTTAACTCTAAACACCTGCAAAAGATTCCTGAGGCCTTTAAAACTCCCAGCGTGGTTCATCACTCAAAACCCCAATCATGGGTAAGACTGCCGACCTGACTGCTGTCCAGAAGGCCACTATTGACACCCTCAAGCAAGAGGGTAAGACACAGAAAGAAATTTCTGAACAAATAGGCTGTTCCCAGAGTGCTGTATCAAGGCACCTCAATGGGAAGTCTGTGGGAAGGAAAAAGTGTGGCAGAAAACGCTGCACAACGAGAAGAGGTGACCGGACCCTGAGGAAGATTGTGGAGAAGGGCCGATTCCAGACCTTGGGGGACTTGCGGAAGCAGTGGACTGAGTCTGGAGTAGAAACATCCAGAGCCACCGTGCACAGGCGTGTGCAGGAAATGGGCTACAGGTGCCGCATTCCCCAGGTCAAGCCACTTTTGAACCAGAAACAGCAGCAGAGGCGCCTGACCTGGGCTACAGAGAAGCAGCACTGGACTGTTGTTCAGTGGTCCAAAGTACTTTTTTCGGATGAAAGCAAATTCTGCATGTCATTCAGAAATCAAGGTGCCAGAGTCTGGAGGAAGACTGGGGAGAAGGAAATGCCAAAATGCCAGAAGTCCAGTGTCAAGTACCCACAGTCAGTGATGGTCTGGGGTGCCGTGTCAGCTGCTGGTGTTGGTCCACTGTGTTTTATCAAGGGCAGGGTCAATGCAGCTAGCTATCAGGAGATTTTGGAGCACTTCATGCTTCCATCTGCTGAAAAGCTTTATGGAGATGAAGATTTCATTTTTCAGCACGACCTGGCACCTGCTCACAGTGACAAAACCACTGGTAAATGGTTTACTGACCATGGTATCACTGTGCTCAATTGGCCTGCCAACTCTCCTGACCTGAACCCCATAGAGAATCTGTGGGATATTGTGAAGAGAACGTTGAGAGACTCAAGACCCAACACTCTGGATGAGCTAAAGCCCGCTATCGAAGCATCCTGGGCCTCCATAAGACCTCAGCAGTGCCACAGGCTGATTGCCTCCATGCCACGCCGCACTGAAGCAGTCATTTCTGCCAAAGGATTCCCGACCAAGTATTGAGTGCATAACTGTACATGATTATTTGAAGGTTGACGTTTTTTGTATTAAAAACACTTTTCTTTTATTGGTCGGATAAAATATGCTAATTTTGTGAGATAGGAATTTTGGGTTTTCATGAGCTGTATGCCAAAATCATCCGTATTAAGACAATAAAAGACCTGAAATATTTCAGTTAGTGTGCAATGAATCTAAAATAACTATAATGAACTTTATCACAATATGCTAATATTTTGAGAAGGACCTGTATGTATAGTTACGGAAAATGGACTGAACTTATATAACACCTTTCCAGTCATGCAGACCACTCAAAGCACTTTACACTAGAGTCACATTCACCCAATTGCACTCACTAATGCTCACACTTTCATACACAACTTGAGGTTAAGTGCCTTGCCCAGGGGCACATCAACATATGGCAGGAGGAAGCTGGAATTGAACCCACAACCTTCTGATTGCAAGACAACTACTCTTCCTACTGAGACACAGTCACCTAGTTGGTACCTGAAAGTAAAATCATCCATTTCCTAATCCTCAAGACCCATTTCCTAATTTCTCGACTAATACCTCAGAGCTTTATTCCCTGGTGCGACGGGGGTTCAGGTGGTAGGAGTTTGTCTTGGAACTGGTGGGTTGCCGGTTAGAACCCTCATTCCGTCCATCTAAATCGTTGTGTCCTTGGGCAAGACACTTTACTCTCCTTTCCTACTGATGGTGGTCAGAGGTGGCGCCGATTGTATGGCAGCCCCACTTCTGTAAATCTGTGCCAGGGTAGCTGTAGGTAAAAACTAGCTCACCACTGTCAGTGTGTGAATATGTGTATGAATGGGTGTATGACTGATTGTAGTGTAAGGTACTTTGGGGGTCATCGGACTAGATAAAGCAGTAGTATACAAGTGCAGACCATTTACTATTTGTCTGCAGCTGTACAGAATACAAGTAAAGCCATTTGAAGGATTAGTTGTTCTAATTATATGGACTGTGTATTTCTTTTATCTGTGCTCTGCATTCTGCTTCTTGTATTTTAAGTTATTTTGAGTTATTTCAATATTTATATCTATATTTAACAATATTTTTTTTTGTGGTTGTACTCTAGTTGTTCTGCATTTCTGTGCTGTCATTGCTCTAGTTTCCTCAGTTCCTTAGCCTTGCTTTTAATTAAGATCTCTGGTGTCTTCGGTTCATTGCTGGAATCTACAACTGTTCCCGCCCCGCTTCCTGCATTTTAGGTTTGTTACTGGAGGTTCTTCAGTTACAATATTACTCCATCATACACCTGCCTCTGTCCTGTTGTCATTGGGTCCTTAACAAAACACAAATTTGACACAATTACAAAATAAATTGACAGAAAACACAGTTAAGCTATTAGTGCACTAGCCATACTAATCAATACTGCGTTCTGGAGAGTAACAACAACTTCTCTGAGAGGGTGAAATATATGTCTTGTTTGTTTTAATTATTTTCATTTATCCCTTTGCTTTGCATGCCTACATGACCTGCTAAGTTTCACTTTACTGAAGTTTGGGTTTATCTGTAAAGGGTTTGCATGGTGTCACAATGGATAGGTGGATGTTGTCAGAATGCCCAAGCTTCCTCTGAAGCAATACATGGTGGACTAATTAGGCTTTAAAAACGGAAAACCAGAAAAGAGAGGAGAAACACATGAGCATAGAAAAAGAGGGAAAAACTTTTGAAAGTGAAAAACTGAACTGAAACTTCACTTCTCTTTGCCTATGTAAGGCATTTCTGTGTAACAGTTTTTTCATGTGAATAACTACTATTGCAGATCTTTTTCTCATGAGAGATAAACCTGTGCCCTTTTTGCTGTCTCTTCCATGAAATCAGCCCATGTTTCTTCTGAGACCCTTAAGGTCACATGTATTGAAACACAATTTCTATGATGATTGTCGGATATGTTTTTCTCTTTTAGTTCCCCTCCATCCATCCACCTACAGTTTCCTTCTCCAAATTATTTAGACATGTTTTTACCGAGAACCTTTTAGTTTCTTATTCTATTCACTGAGGATATTTTGCTCCCATTATTGTTGCAACATAGAGGGTGCAAAGTAAAAGTAAGATGAGATATGTTCTAATGACCTTTTTAATTGTAGATTTTATGTTTCAAGACATCCAGTAAAATTAATCTTGCCTTTACCTGGTTCTGAAATTATTTAATCGAACCTCAAGTTCCCAAAAACAAACAACTGATTTTACATCATTTGATAAATATAATAAAGCCAGGAGTTTTGTTGCGCTGGAGCATAAATGTGTGTGTTCTCACAAATCCAGGATGAAAATAAATCTGCAACAATCATAGAAAAGTATTTGTTGCTATCTATCAATGTTACAAGGGTTATAAGGTAATTTACAAACTATTCAAAGTCAGCCAGTCTGCAGTGGGAAAGTGAAACACATTTAAGAGAGCTATCAGTCCCCTTAGGACTAGACGTTCCAGCAAATCCATTGCAATTATAGACCATGCAGTACTCATCTATCTAAAATGAATATGGTTGCACAGCTTTGATTTGAAAAGTTACATCTGAATGATCTAAACCTCTTAAAGACTGTACTATGAACAGATGAGACCAATGTAACATTTCTGGCTAAAATGCACTGCACCATATTTGTGAAAACTAAACACAATATAAATGTAACACATCATAAAAGCTTTGGGCTTGCTTTGCAGCCTTTAGACCAGGCACTTTGCAGTCATTGGGTGGACCATGAACCCCTCTATAAACCAACATATTGAAAGTCAAATGTGGGGCCTTCTGTCTGGCACCTGAAGCTTGACCCATATTAGCTCATGAAACAAGACGATTGCAAACACAGTAGCACATCTATAAGAAAATGACTGATAGACCTTAGGAAAACTGTGCTGGGGCAAATGCCTGTGAACCTCAAAAAATTAAAGCACTTTTGTAAAAAAGAGTGGGTCCAAGATTCTATATAGCAATATGAGAGACTGATGCAGCCATAAAGGAAAAAAGGTATTCGATGATCCTTGGGTATTCACATTTTTTAACAGGGATTTTGCACTTTTGCTTGACCATTGATGGATAAAAGATAAGTGTTCATTTTAGAAGCTAATAAAGGCCATATAATTCTTATTTCATCCCCATAACCATAACCTTAGAATTACAAAAGGTGTATGTTTTAGCATGACTGTAACAGAAAAACAGTAATCTAAAAAATCCATGACTTTGTGCCTCTTATTTATGTCTGGAAAATGAGACATAAATGTCCTGTTGATAGTCAAGGTTTCTTCCTTCAATCAGAAAATGTCAAAACACAAAAGAGATATAACATTACCTCCAGGATCAACCACAAACAGAACAACCATATACAGGTCCTTCTCAAAATATTAGCATATTGTGATAAAGTTAATTATTTTCCATAATGTCATGATGAAAATTTAACATTAATATATTTTAGATTCATTGCACACTAACTGAAATATTTCAGGTCTTTTATTATCTTAATACAGATGATTTTGGCATACAGCTCATGAAAACCCAAAATTCCTATCTCACAGAATTAGCATATCATTAAAAGGGTCTCTAAACGAGCTATGAACCTAATCATCTGAATCAACGAGTTAACTCTAAACACCTGCAAAAGATTCCTGAGGCCTTTAAAACTGCCAGCCTGGTTCATCACTCAAAACCCCAATCATGGGTAAGACTGCCGACCTGACTGCTGTCCAGAAGGCCACTATTGACACCCTCAAGCAAGAGGGTAAGACACAGAAAGAAATTTCTGAACAAATAGGCTGTTCCCAGAGTGCTGTATCAAGGCACCTCAGTGGGAAGTCTGTGGGAAGGAAAAAATGTGGCAGAAAACGCTGCACAACGAGAAGAGGTGACCGGACCCTAAGGAAGATTGTGGAGAAGGGCCTATTCCAGACCTTGGGGGACCTGTGGAAGCAGTGGACTGAGTCTGGAGTAGAAACATCCAGAGCCACCGTGCACAGGTGTGTGCAGGAAATAGGCTACAGGAGCCGCATTCCCCAGGTCAAGCCACTTTTGAACCAGAAACAGCGGCAGAAGCGCCTGACCTGGGCTACAGAGAAGCAGCACTGGACTGTTGCTCAGTGGTCCAAAGTACTTTTTTTGGATGAAAGCAAATTCTGCATGTCATTCGGAAATTAAGGTGCCAGAGTCTGGAGTAAGACTGGGGAGAAGGAAATGCCAAAATGCCAGAAGTCCAGTATCAAGTACCCACAGTCAGTGATGGTCTGGGGTGCCGTGTCAGCTGCTGGTGTTGGTCCACTGTGTTTTATCAAGGGCAGGGTCAATGCAGCTAGCTATAAAGAGATTTTGGAGCACTTCATGCTTCCATCTGCTGAAAAGCTTTATGGAGATGAAGATTTCATTTTTCAGCATGACCTGGCACCTGCTCACAGTGCCAAAACCACTGGTAAATGGTTTACTGACCATGGTATCACTGTGCTCAATTGGCCTGCCAACTCTCCTGACCTGAACCCCATAGAGAATCTGTGGGATATTGTGAAGAGAACGTTGAGAGACTCAAGACCCAACACTCTGGAAGAGCTAAAGGCCGCTATCGAAGCATCCTGGGCTTCCATAAGACCTCAGCAGTGCCACAGGCTGATTGCCTCCATGCCACGCTGCATTGAAGCAGTCATTTCTGCCAAAGGATTCCCGACCAAGTAGTGAGTGCATAACTGTACATGATTATTTGAAGGTTGACGTTTTTTGTATTAAAAACACTTTTCTTTTATTGGTCGGATGAAATATGCTAATTTTGTGAGATAGGAATTTTGGGTTTTCATGACCTGTATGCCACAATCATCCGTATTAAGACAATAAAAGACCTGAAATATTTCAGTTAGTGTGCAATGAATCTAAAATATATGAATGTTAAATTTACATCATTGCATTATGGAAAATAATGAATTTTATCACAATATGCTAATATTTTGAGAAAGACCTGTACATACCATCCTATTACTCTTGCTTCCTTCAACACTGTGCCTTCATCACCTTACCAGTCACATTACATGATACTCCCACTATTTCTCCTTTGTTTTTCACCGAGCTCTCCATTCACTCCCACCTGTTGAGACTTCCAACATGTCCGGTACCAATAAGTTGTTTTAACAGGACGGTGTTTTTATTTTCTTTCTTGTCCGCTTTTACATTTAAGAGTGTTTTGTATCAAAAGGAACTGAAAAAAGCTGAGGCCTGGTATTAAGCAGCTCCCCAAGTCACAGGAGGGAAACAGACACAGTCAGGAATGTCATTACTGTGCAGAAACCTGGAAACAAATTCAAATCTGTTCCAATAGTCCTCATTAGGCAACACAAAACAATTGCAACAATACTTTTATTGTTCAGATGAGCCTGCGCTCTTAGACGATAAGAAAGGGTTGTGGAGGACGTTTCGATAAATTACTCACTGAAATGTCTGCACAGGAAACATTAATAGTCTAAATCACTGATTAAGGTCAGATGGTAACCCTGTAGCGTCAAGGATTGAGTTCAGCCATCTGCTTACAGAAAGTCTGTAAACACAACAAATTCATGCCAGAGATTTGCTAATAGATAACAGATGTTCCATTAATCCAATTTTTTGTCCAGCTGCCATAAAAATTGACTCGATGAAAAAAAATTATAAACTGAAATCTCAAGCAAACTTTGATGGAAAAGGTTGGCAGTGATGTGTCATTAAATTTGGGTGCTGGAGGAAGCCAGGCACGACCCTGCAGTGAATCTGCTGCGTGTGTTGCAAGGCTTTGGCAGCACTTGAAGCATCTTCCAAGGCAATCAAATAATTTTAAAACAATACCTGCATGAACAGGGGCATGAACCTACAACAGAAATAGTAACTATACACTATTTCAAAGTAAAAAGCCACATGCAAAGAAATATTTATACCCCTTAAACATCTCTATTTTGTCACATTATAACCATAAACGTCAGTGTGTTGAGAATTAATGCAATACACCAACACAACAAAACCAGACTTTAAAAAGTAAAATTATTATTTCAAGTTTGCCACAAGTAATGGGGACACAGCAAACATGTGGAAAATGATTCTCCTGTCAGATAACTCCAAAATGTAACTTCTTGGCATACTGTACATACTAAATAATATGTAGCAAGCTGCATATCACTATTAAACCCCCCCACAGTGAACTATGTTGGTGACAGCATCATACTGTGGAAATGGTTATCTTCAGCATGTCAGGGAAGCTGGTCAGTGTTGATGGGAGGATGGATGGAGCAAAACACGGCAGTCATGGAGGAAAAATTGTTAGAGGATGCAAAAGACTCGAGACTGGTGGTGGAGGGTCACCTTTAAGCAGGTATATGACCCCAAACATTCAATGGAATAGTTTAACATAAAGCAAATTCATATGTTAGAATGGCCCAGTCAAAGTCCAGGCTTGAATCTAATTGAGAACCTGTAGGAAAACATTGCATCCAATCTAACTAAGCTTGAGATATTTTGCTAGTAAGAATATGGACACTTTTTACCGGGTTTGTATTTGTTAAAAGAAAAATATGTGTCATTTTTGATGTTCTGTACAGTTCTGCACCACCTTGGGTTGGAGCCTCATGTAAAAACAAAGGTTTTTGGTTGTAATATAAAAGGTAGGACTGCTTTTGCAGTTGTTGGGACCCACAGCCATGGATACAACATGAAAACTCCGGTATGGACTTTTCTGGGAACTTTCAAAATAAAGTGCATTTAACCTACTTCCGGCACAGCTAAGCAAACTATAACAGCGGACTTCCCATGATGCCACTGGCCGTATAAAACCCCCACCTTTCCAATGGTCCGATGTCTTCTACGCGGGTCACACAGGGACCTGGACAGAGAGACCCAGCGCGCTAATGTCTCTTTGCTGGCAAACAGACATAAACTCTTCAAACTGGAGGTGTCATAAGACCACGCGATCATATGCACAACTTAAGTACGAATGAATCACTGTTTGTGTACCCGGTATTCATTCAAAAAAGGGAAATTAAGGTATAAGCATTGCTTGACTTTCTCTCTGAGGCCTACAGAAGCAAACTGTGTTCCAGAGAATTCCTTGCAGAGACGCTGTCTCTACGAAGCCGAATGGAGCAGTTTCCCGGTCTCAAGGACGACAACAGAGACCGCGTCACCATGGTAACGTACAGCTGGATGTTTCTTCAAACTTTGTCGTCGCCCGGACAACTCCTCAGCATGGTTCATGAGGTTAGGTTTGGGCAGAGTGATAGAGAAAGATTTAGGATGAAATGATCTGAACGTTTTTCATTTTATGAAGTTTGGTTTTGTTTGTGTTGAACTCAGCTATCTTGGTGCTAGCAGAATATCTGCTCACCACATGCTCAGTTTTGTGTTCTGTGTTTGTGTGTTTTTAAAGTTAAGACAAACTTTACTTGAAGGGTGATTTTAAACACAGAAGATTGATCATAACGCGCCGTCCACGCTTAAGCATTTTAACCCTTTTATTAATGGTATTTTAAAGGTGTGTGTTTGATTCTGGTGCTAAGCTATCAGCTTCTTTTATTAGCTTTCACTGCTAACAGCTAAGAACACGTGCTTGCATACTTAAGCCCATTTCTCCAGAAAGATTTGGTTGTTTTCCAAAATACCTCCCTAAATATTTCACTATTTCCTTAATAATATTTCTTTAAATATTATTTAAATAAGTAAAGGCATCTGATGACATGACAAGAAGCCATTCACACCTCAAACCATCTCCTCCACATCCCATTCAGGAAAAAGTTCTTCCCACAAAGCTACCAACCCCCTACCTTCAGATCCTCTGCCTGCACTAAAGATCTCAGAGGAAGATGTAAATAGGCTCTTTCAGCGCATGAAAACAAAGAAAGCTGGAGGACCTGATAACATCTCCCCATCATGTCTGAAAGCCTGTGCAAATCAACCTGCTCTGATCTTCACAAGGATCTTCAACAAATCACTGGAGAAATGTGAGGTCCCCTCCTGCCTCAAATGATCCACCATCATCCTGGTGCCCAAGAAACCCACCATCGTAGGATTAAATGACTACAGGCCTGTAGCCCTGACGTCTGTGGTCATGAAATCCTTTGAGCGGCTGGTGTTGAAGCACCTGAAAGACATCACAGGACACCTGCTGGACCCCCTGCAGTTTGCTTACCGAGCAAACAGGTCGGCAGATGATGCTGTCAACTTAGGTCTACATTTCATCCTGCAACACCTCGACCGTCCAGGGACGTACGCCAGGATCCTGTTTGTAGACTTCAGCTCGGCCTTCAACACCATCATACCAGACATCCTCCACCAGAAGCTCACCCAGCTCAATGTCCCAGCCTCCACCTGTCAGTGGATCAACAGCTTCCTGACGGACCGACAGCAGCAGGTGAGACTGGGGAGCATCTTCTCCCGAACCAGATCAATAAGTACTGGTGCCCCCCAGGGGTGTGTTCTATCCCCACTCCCCTTCTCCCTGTACACAAATGACTGCTCCTCATCGGACTCGTCCGTGAAACTCCTTAAGTTTGCAGATGACACCACTGTCATTGGTCTGATCCAATGACGGTGATGAGTCTGCATACAGACAGCAGGTGGATCGGCTGGTACACTGGTGCAGTCAGAACTACCTGGAACTCAGCCCACTCAAGACTGTGGAAATGGTGGTGGACGTTCGGAGAACACCACCCCCATACACCCCCCTCACCATCCTCAACAACACTGTATCGGCCGTGGACCACTTCAGGTTCTTAGGAACCACCATCTCTGAGGATCTGAGATGGTCTTCACACATAGACACTGTTCTAAAGAAGGCCCAGCAGAGACTGTACTTCCTGAGGCAACTCAAGAAGTTCAACCTTCCACAGGAGCTGCTGGTCATCTTCTACACTGCCATCATTCAGTCTGTCCTGTCTTCATCCATCTCAGTGTGGTTTGGCTCATCCACAAAACAGGACAGGTCCAGACTGCAACGAATAATCAGGACTGCAGAGAGAATAATCACGGCTGACCTTCCCTCCATCCAGGACTTATACAGGTCTAGGGTCAAGAAAAGAGCTGCTAAAATCTCTGCAGACCCCACACACCCTGCACATAAACTGTTTAGAGTTTTACCTTCAGGCCGCCGCTACAGAGCACTGTTCACTAAAACCAGCCGCCACAAAGACAGTTTCTTCCCCCAGGCTGTTTCTCTGATGAACATTTAATAGAGTACCAAGCAACTGCATGCTGAAGTTGCAAATGCACCTTTTTATTATATATGTGTATATTGTACATTGTAAATATGTATATTCTGTAATGCAAAAACAAAACCAAAGAGCAAAGTGTACCGGAGTCAAATTCCTTGTTTGTATGTACGAACTTGGCAATAAAGCTGATTCTGATTCTGATTCTAATGAGACACCGTTGAGAATTAGTCATCCAGAAGGTTGGTTTTGTTCAGCAGATCGTTCTTTAAAACGTTATTTTATTAAAATAATATTTTATCTGATCTTGCATTGTGAATGGTTGTCTAAAGGTATGCTGAATATTGTCTAAGTTGGTTCCAAAACTAACTTAACTTCATTTCCAGATTCTTCAAGATAATCCTTGGTTCTCAAACATAAATAACATTGCATGGTAATGTTGCATCACTCTTTTGGTCATGATTTTCAATCATCTTAAATCAACTTGTTTATATTGTACATAGTCCATTAGTCTTTCTTATTCTTTGATTCTGCTTGGTAGTTTAGTTGAATTGTTTTAGCATAGTAAAGAGTTTGTTGATTGAAATATGTTTGACTTTGAGTTGACTTATTTTTGTTAATAAATTCTTGTATTTTAAGAAATTGTGTGAATTCATTCCATGTCTGTGTAGAGTTTTGCTGTTCAATAATGTCAGAGCTTGGCTCACACCTTTTTGTCCTAATACCACCCCCTTATTGGGCTGGTATTCACAGGACAACCCTTAACAGACTGAAATATTATTTGATAAAATATTAAAAAATTAATATTAAATAACATTTACAGATTCATAGTCACAACACAGTGCTCTGCAGGACATGTAGCAGAAGGCGATAATGTTACTTCTGACAGTTTTGCATAAAAAGATGGGTCAAAGATGAAGTTTTTTTCCCAAAATAATGGCAAGAGGTATGATGTTAGTGCGTGTGATGGAGGGGCACTGAGCTGTGACGGACACAGAAAGACATGCTTGAGAATGAGAAAAAAAGGGAATGTGATAAGTACGATAACATTCACATCAGAGACAAGATACACAAGTAAGTAACAAAATGGAAAACTTTGAAAATTTGAGTGAACAAAAGTGTGAGCAAATACAAAAAAACCCCAAAAAAAAAAAACAAATCAAATACAGTTTTAGACTTTAGACAAAACAACATTGTGTGCATCAGAACTTTTATTGATGTTGCAGTTTGTTTTAGTTTACAATCAGCATGTCTCTGTTCAGCTTGTGCCAATGGCACGGCCATTCTGTTCTGAGTTAAAAAAAATGTTTACAGCTACCTGGATAAAATCAGCAAAACATATTTGCTCACGCTACAGCCTCGAGTCACCTCTCTGCCCATGGTTACTGTCTCATCACCATTCCCTGTCATCACAAAAACCACACTGCTATAGACATTACACAAGCCTATTATACAAAAGTGCAGGTAGTGCATCATACTGCAAAAATGACACCAAAGTTGTTTGTGGTGGCGACACAGTGACAACTGAAAGTCATCTTTGTCCTCCAGGGTCTGAAGATATTTTTGGAGAAATTGCTGAGAATCATAGGCTGTGAATACAAACATTTACTGACTGATATTTTTAGGTTGTGAAACCTATAATGAATTATTATTATTTTTTTTTATTTCATACAGCTTTGCTATCTACATCATAGGTATTATGAGTTACTCTTGCAGACAGTATTGACAGTATTCACAGATCAAAATCCTTCGTCAGATTTGATGAAGAGCATCTGTAAACATTAATTTTCAATTCTGCCTGCAGATTCTCAATTGGATTTTGATCTGGACTTTGACTGGGCCATTGGAATATATAAATATTCCATGATCTAAACTATTCTTTGGTAGCTCTGGCAGTATGTTTAGAGTCATTGACCTGGTGGAAGATGAAAATTCACACCAGTCTTTTGCATCCTCTAACAGATTTTCGTTTAGGATTACTCTATTTTGCACAACCCTTCTAACCAGCTTCTCTGCCGCTGCTGTAGAAAAGAATTCCCACAGCATGATTCTACCTCCATCATGTTTTATTAAGGTGAACTCATTTGGGATGCAGGTCTGTTGATGTTCCTGGATAACCTTTTTCACAGTAAGTAACACAGCATTTAGAATGTAAAAATTTAAGAGCTAAAAAGAGAAAAAGCATGTGCATTATCATAATGAATATTTATAAGGAAACACATTGTGTGAAAAGGGCTATTACAGAGGCAGGAACCTTTGGCATCTCATTACTTTTAAAGTAAACCATTTTTAACCGTTTTAACTATGTGAGATTATTTGGGATACTCAGACTGCTACATGATATTCCTAATTTTTGTTCATGTGTTTATCGGCCTATTTATTTATTTTATCTTAAATTGTAGCATTCATGGAAAATATTTTAGTAAGGTTGTGTAAAATTATAAAAGTAATTAAATGACTATTGACTTGAATTACTCTTGCCAAACAAAGAGGTTGGTATGAAATCCTGCCTGAAGCCACATTTTTCAAGTGTGGGTTTTCATACAGTCCCGAAACATGATGTTGTCTCTCGTGTTTTTCTGTCTTACTTCTGATATGGAACTTGTCCTTCTTGTCCCCCAGTGACTGCTGAGATATGATCCATCTCTCTGCAACCCTAAACAGGATTACATGTGTATTAAAGCATGGAAACATAATTTTCTTTCCCATTGTTTTACCAGTCCATCACAGTGCATAACATAAACACACATGTACCCTCAGTTTAGGATCACCGTTTTGCCTAACATGCATGTTTAGGAGGCACAGAGAACACACAAATTGAATATGTGTCAATGAAATCTTTAACCTTTCTGTTGTAGAGACAAACTAATGCCTTTAAAAGTATATTCACTGAAAATTAAAAAAACGTATTTATTTTCTATTTCTAGAATTTTTAAATATTTTGATAATTTTGACAAGTTTTTACACTGTTGTGAGTTACTTATTTTGGATTAACTCCCATGGTGGGCTGATGGGGAAGTCCTTCATCTTTATTATTGCAGGCAGCATACACAAGCATTCCTTCATTTATAATACACGGTAATTTTGTCCTTTCTTCATAATTAAACTATTATTCTTGCCTGTTTCAGAAACGATATGCTCATTAATCCGGGATAAAGCCTGGTTTTTTTTCTGATGTTTTCCTTTTCTCTTTGCTATTTTCTCTTTGCTTCACTTTTTCACTGCTGTCTCATCTTGTCTCCACTCGCTTGCCATCCAGGTATGACATCTTTGTTGCTTACATGCAGGCTTTCTATCTGTCTGCACGCTGTCTGCACCTATGGATGACTTGGCGAGCTGCCCCTTTACCTTTTTTTTAATTATAAATCCAGTTTCATGTGTGCAGGCTGTTGCATTAGTGCTACAGATGAAAGAAAAACTTGTGAAGCTCCTGGCTTATGGGATTAACATGCAGTCAACACAACACCGGTTTTACAAGAGAGCACATCAGTGGTGTGCTTTATTTACATTGGACATGATCCAGATCAATCATCTGTCATCCTATTCTCCTTAGAGTTGATGTGATATTCAGCCCTGACTAGCTTTTTTAACTCTTGTTTTTGTTGCGATAAAAATTTATGCTAGGTGCTTGTTGTTTCTTTTTATTACAGATCCCCAATGAACTTAGCTTTTCATGCAATTTTTTCAATTTGTTTGATTTTTATACTTAGAAATACTCCCATTTCCTCCCATTTCTGAACCACATCATTTTTTTCTGGCCACAGTTCCTTATTTCTCTCCTCAAACCTTTACCTTACTACACCTTTGCCTCTTTCCTCCCAGTCTTTCTCTGCATTTTCCTTCCCTCCCTCACATGTTTATGAACTGCAATAATGATCAGTTGATGGAGATGAGGATTTGCTCTGGCTGAGAGAAAGGGTGGCCAAGTGCAGTAAAACATGTTGTTCTTTCCTCCCCTGTCTGGCATTTGTGGAGAATGGAGGGAGATTTGAAGCTTGCGCCGGTGTAATTTCAGCTTTTTACATCTGAGTCAGCCAGTGGGAGTGAGAAGGTGAGCCTGGATCTGTGGTGAAGACACCAGCGGGCGTGAGAAGGGGCATTGGCTGATGTTTGTCATCCTGCACCTTACAAAATGTGATTTACTTTTGTTCTGTGAAACAGCTAGTCAGACTTTTAATGTCTTGTTTTGAGTGACATCACTGCACATTTCTAATACTAAAATGCATCAGGTAAAGTGCAACATATATGCATGTATGTAAGAGTATTTGGTTGAGTTAAATAAACTGGCTTATTTGGTTTCACATTCTAAAAATAAGAAAACAAAAACTTATCAAATGTTATTGCTTTTGAAGCACATAAGTTTCCAGTTTGACCATTTTCACTCCATATTTAGCCCTTATTCTATATTGTTCAGGAAAGCCCTATGGAATTACACTGGAAATGAACTGAAGAACATTTTACAGGAACAACCAAGAAATAAAAATAGGAGCAAGGGAAACCTGGCATGGATGGATATAGACAATGGAAGCATCTGTAGAGATGATAGAGAAATAGACTGGCTTTAACTGCTAGGAAAGTAATTGAATGACATTTCAATCTGAAAAGACTCACAAAGAGAGGGATGGCAATTAGAAAAGTTTTAATGATGAGAAATTACATGGTTATTTATTTGGCGCTCGGACCTGGGAGGAAGACATGAATGCTGAGAATGACATGAGCTAAGATGATCATTTGTAAGGCTTAGATTTAAATATGTCATCCCCCTGATCCGACACTGGTGTTGGATTGGTGGCCAGGGAGCGAGAAAGCCAGGAGTAGATGTGAAGGAAGATGGTGGGGTGGAGGAGGGATGAACTCTGCTGACAAGCGAAGATGAACACGGTAGAAGCTCCTTTAAAAGCAAGGCGTCGGAAAGTGATTGGATAGAGAATCAGACAGACAGGATGCTGATTGGAAGGCTGGGAGACGCACAGAAGAGTCATTGGAAGGTGAAGGTGAGTCTTTCATTCTGAATGTTCGTCAAAACTCCATGAGAACTATCACTAATAAACATGTAAAAGATCACAGAGGGATGTAACAGGACACAATAAGCATCTAATTAAACAAAACACTAAAGGGTAACTCTAAAGTACGAATCTAAACAAGTACAACAAGAACAGACCACAAGGATGGAACTAAGAATCTCAAAACAAAGCAGTGAACAGAGTACATATTCCTGTGTGACAGAAACCAAAAAAATAAAAAACATCCAAATTGATCCAGTTATAAAGCAGTCAGTCAGTCATTTTCTACCGCTTATTCCATAGTGGGTCGCGGGGGAGCTGGTGCCTATCTCCAGCAGTCTATGGGCAAGAGGCAGGGTACACCCTGGACAGATCACCAGTCCATCGCAGGGCAACACACAAACAACCACGCACACACTCATTCATACACCTAAGGTCAATTTAGAGAGACCAATTAACCTAACAAGCATGTCTTTGGACTGTGGGAGGAAGCCAGAGTACCCGGTGAGAACCCACACATGCACGGGGAGAACATGCAAACTCCATGCAGAAAGACCCCAGGCTGGGAATTGAACCCAGGACCTTCTTGCTGCAAGACAACAGTGCTACCAACTGCGCCACCGTGCAGCCCCAGTTATAAAGCAAAAGTATTAAAACATTAAGACCAATGGGCAATAACACCTGTATTTCTCAAAAATGCCTATGGTAAAATATTCAAAACACTTTCAGGTTTTATATCCATAAGTTATTGTTTTGGCTAGAGAAAATTAATAATGTGGACTAAAGGCAAAAAAATTGATGAGTGTTAATAATTTTTTTTACAGTTATTGTTTAGAAATCCCATAATTTGTGGTTGTTGAATGTTTTAAATGGATAGATATATTTAAAATAAATGTAGAATTCAATGAACTGAAAATGGGTTGTCATTGATTTTTTTGACTGGATCACGGAAGACAAAATCAACGTCCCTCCTAGCCAGTCCTGGTCCCAGTGCTAAATCTATAGAACACCTGTGAGGTGAAGGAAAGAGCAGAAGACATAGGAGAGGAGACAGAGCTCTGGATTATCTGCAGAAACAAGGAGAAGAGGAATGGTCAAAGACCCTCTATATTTATGCTCCAACCTCACGAAAAGTTTTCAGACTTTTTACCCAGGGGTCCAACGAGACATAATTGGTACTGTACATATTGGACCAGCATGGACATTAAGGGAATGTGTTTGTGTTTTTTATTTAAGGTGTAACTTATAAGTCAGCGGTGAAGAATACCCAAGTGGAGAACAAAGGACACAGACATGTGTCTTCATGAATGTTAGGACTTTAATAGGTCAAAGAAAAAAAATACTATTGCAGGAAAAACTGACCAACCAACATGCTTTTCTGGAAATGAACAATCCCACTTTTATTTAAAAAGGCTCCTGAGAAAAGCCCAGAATCATGCACAGGTGTGTCTACTCAGAGTAGAAGGACTCTAAATAACTGGTGGAGTATAGGTTACTTTTTGGCAGGATGCTAGATCTTTTCTCACCAGCACCCAACCTGGGCCCTCGATTCCTTCTGCAAGCTGCAGATTTTGCATGCAATGTCAAAATCCATCTGCTGTAGGCTTAGAATAAAATTTATGCAAAAAAGCACAGATTAGTTCTAGGTATGAGGACAACATCATTGTACAGTTGGCAATTATGGAATACGTGCCATCCTGGCTTCTCTGCAAGGTATCATTGGGACATCCCTGCTTTTTGACGTCTTATGCAAGATTTTCTGATTAAGATCTTTTTTGCTTGCAATGTCAGCTCTTTTGTCTTTGTCTCCATCTGCATCAATGTCCTTTTCTTCTTTCTTTGATTGCTGTGTTACATATTTGCCCTTATCTGTTTTGCAGAGCATTGTAAGGTGAAAGTTGTCAGGCTAAGATCTGTTTTTGATTGAAATTCTGCTTAGGTCCCTTTACACCCAATCCCCTATCGATATTAATAACGCTGAGGTGGAGCAGGTCTGCAGCTTTAAGTTCCTCTGCGTACACATCACTGAGGACAGTAGACATTGTGGTCATGAAAGCCCGACAGAGACTCTACTTCCTGAGAAGTCTGAGGAAGTTCGGTATGAACACCGTCATCTTTACAAACTTCTACAGATACATTAATGAGAGCCTGCTGAACGGCTGTATCACAGTGTGGTACAGGAACTCCACCCTGAAAACACTACCACAGCCAGTGTCTGTGTAAAGCATGCAGCAGCATCAAGGACCACACTTACCCAGCAAAAGGACTTTTCCTACTGCTACCTTGTGGTAGGCGGTACAGGTGCCTGCCAGCACCCACAAAAAGACTTATAGAGCTGTCAGACAACTGAACTCTGGATAATAATAGTGCTCCAAACCACATTTGTGACACTTTATTAGATTATTGCTACTGCACTATGTGTATTTCTTTAGTGCACGCCATTAGTACTTTTGTTTTCATAGTGAGTAGAATGGTTCTTCTTATCCCAAGCATTTCATTGCATTGTCAACTGTGTGTTAACCTGCATATGACAAATAAACCAATACAATACCCAAGGACTGCTTCTTGTCTCAGGGCCTTGCTTTTTCTTGTTACTAAAGTAGATGACTTTCTGTATTTATCGTATGTGTATATTTGTTTGACTTGTGTTGCAAAGGTTGGGTGCAATGACTAGACAGAAAATGAGTCAAATAGCAGCCAAATGACAAAAACGGCTGCCCAAACAGAAAAAATCAGGAATGACTCAATTGTGTATTCATGAAAATGGGCTCATTAGAATCTGATTCAGCCTCCCCGGTTTGCAAAAAGACTCTGAAGCTGTACATGGGACAGCACACCAGCAACCTGGAATGTGTTTTGCACGGAGCTGGAACTTACGAAAACATCAAAAAGCTGCTTCAGCATGATCATCGTCTCATCACACTGAACTGTCAGGGATTCTCATCTTTACACAATTAAACAAACAGCAAGAAACACCTAACCAGATCTTTTAGTGCTGCCCCAAAAAGCATAGTACTGCTCACTGAAGCACCTGCAACAGTTGGTTCTCTGATAAAAAAAAAAAAAGCTGTACAAATCTGCAAAAGTGAAGGGGTATTTGAAGGCAAGGCTAAGTTGGGTTTTCCCCTTTCACAAGTGCTGGAGTGGAACATTGAAATAACAAGTCAACACACCCTTGGCAAAAGAAATCGTGTTATAAAGAGCAACTGAAAGGTGCATTGTGTGATATATTCTCCAGGGAGTTAGGTCTAATAATCACTGGATTGGATGGGTTTATTTGCTAAACAATACATCAAGAATCTGTGTTTTCATTACAGAAACCATGTCACAGTTCCACCCTGAGTGGAAAAACTTCATTGTGGTCTGAACCTTCCAAGAGCAACTCTCCTGTCCCAAGAGCCCACATTTGCCCTGCTGATTTAGCAAGAGAATGCAAGGACATATACGTGCATGCATACATGCTTGCTGTGTTCTCAGAGACCAGGAGAGAACAGTACACGAGGCGAGCATCAGAGGAGTGAGTTTTGTTCTCCTTGTAATTTCTAAAGGATGAGTTGGTGTCCTATCGAAGGAATGAGTCTAACAAAAGGTCATAAGCAACTGTAACACTCAGAATCACAGCACACAGTGCCTTTAAGGCCCACAGATTGGTCAGAGAGCATCTCAGAACATCAGTTTTCAAGTCTTGTCACAAATTCTTGATTGGATTCACTGAACAAACTACTTTGACGATCATTTTTCACATGAATAGGTTTCGGACCAGACTATTCTATTGTAGCTCTGGCTGTATGTTTAGGGAAATGTTGGGGGCATTGGGCTCCATCCATCTTCCCATCCTATTCTGACCAGCTTCTCTGTAACTGCTGAAGAGAAGCATCCCCACATCATGATGCTGCCCTAATCGTATATCACTGTGAAGATGGTTTGTTTAGAATTGTGCACAACATTTTGTGTTTTGCATGTTTGTTTTGCATGGTCTCACCTGATGGGAATGTCTTCTTCCATGGGTTTGTCCCCTCCTTGCCTTGTGAAATCCTGTCGAGAGATTCTCCAACCTTAGCTGCGGATCTCAGAAGCTTTTCCAAAGCTTTTCCAGCCAAGAGGCAGCAGTTATTTCAAGATTTGAAGAAACTACCTGATGTGTAATTTGTTTTAACTTTAATTTGAATCTTTACAGAAACATTTATGTAAATATATTGTATGCGTGTGTAATTTATCTTATCTTCAATAATAATAATAATTTTGGATTGCTATTATTATTGTTATAAATTCTGATTTTTAATTATTACTGAAAACTGCCAATATCAAAATGTGGTTTTGTGACAGTGAAGTGTTCTTACCTGCTGATCTGTTTAGCAACAGCAAGCGACAACCGTTTCTTTGGTGATCTTTTCACATCAGATACACTGAACAGTGTGGCTATAGCATCTGCTTTCAACCAGCAGCAATGCACCATTTCATCACATTAACGTTGTTTTTACGCAACTTGGTTTATACCTTATAACAGTTTATCATTGACGCTTACACAATAAATGACCGAAGAATTCCCTTTCATATTACTATGAAGTTAAAAAAATGAAAATATTCCTTTGGAGCAAATGGAATTTTCCTTCCACTTCACCATCATCCTCTACCTTATGTTGATCTATCACATAGTGTCCCAATAAATTATATTAAGATTTGTGGTTGCATCGTGACAAAATGCAAGAAAACGGGATTGGATCCTTTTGCAAGGCGCTGTATAAACACAGGCAATAAGGGACTTATATTCTTGCAGTATGGCATTTCTGTCAATTAAGTGCGACGCCATAATTCTTACCGAACTGAAGTCTTATGATATTGTTTATTGTTCAGCACTGATGTTTCCTCCTCACTGCAGCCAACCAACGTATTTGCCCATGACCTGGCTTGCCACAGGCTCCACTGCTCAACAAGAGGCCTGCAATTATAGCTGACTTCAAAGATGCCAGTCAGTCAAAGAAGGCATTCATGCATTTATTTTGGCAAACCCCATTCACTCCTCCCTCTCCTCTTGCCTCCTCACCTTTCCACCTCCCACCCCTCTTGCCCTTCTTCCTCCTTTCCCACCAACCCTCAAGCTTGTTTAGATGAGCGATTAAGTAGAGAAACAAGTGCAAATGCAGTTTGGCTTGGCCTACGTTGGTGTTGACACACAGTCCAACCCCCCCAAACCTAAATCTGGCCTTGGTGGATGTCTGCAAAGATGAGGGAGGAGTGGGTTTCATGTCCAAAAACAGGGAGGCTTCAGTTCTGTGCATACGGACCGTCTGCTGCCCCCCTCCTCACCCCCACCTCCTCCAGCTGATCCCGAAATAAAACCCAAAGAGAGGGGGTGAGAGGACACATTTAACCTCAGGCCATCTGCTCTACCGAGCTATTAGATGTTCAATTAACATAGTAAACTGATAGTATGCCATGTCAACAGAATGCTGTATCACCAAGAGTTGAGTTTTACGTGTTTAATGCAACTTTTTAACCACAGAGGAAAACTTTATTTACCTAGCATTTTCATTTTCCAAGGTTCATTTGGTCTCCAACAGTTTGTTGCCATCTTCCCAAAACTGTGTGAAAACCTCAAGCCTTTAAAGCCTCAAACAAAAGGGTTGAAATGGCCTGGTAAAGGATTTTGAATCTTTACAGAACAACTGTGAGGAACAACTTGCTGGTTCTCTTCATAAATGTGTCTTTATGGACAGAGCATCTTCCTGCTTAAAAGTGATCACATTTCAGAAAATTCTTCTTTACCCTCTGCGGGAGGAGACGTGGTGATGTGATCCCCTGATCCAGTCTGGGATGTGTGTGGAAAGATGTGGTAATTTCTTTATCTTTCTGTTGTTGGGTTTTTCTGCATGCATATTGTGGGGAAACTGTAGGACTGCCTGTAAATGTCTGTTGTTAAAGTAAACCAGACACTTAAGTCCCAACAGACCAGAACACCCCCCAACTGACTTGGAATCTGAAACTTGATTCTGGAAGTTGGGCAGCCAGAGTGATTAGGGGGACCCACCACACTGACAGTGTTACAGTTTGGCTCAAGTGTCGCATTCGTCACACCGCAGACCAGCCCTGGCCCAGAGTGCTCTGGACCAACACCCTGCTACCAGCACCATGTCTTTGGCAGAGTCAGGTGGCCTAGAGACCTCTCTATAGGAGCCTGAATGGTTCCCATGGGTGCAACTTATCCATCTATCTGCAGAGGCTCCTCCAACTCGTTAAAAAACACAGACCTGCGGTACTAAATCATGAAGCTGTCGCAGTCATCACACACACCTGGTGGGACTTGTTTCCCTGCAGAACAATAAATGTCACACTCTGGATGTTAGGCAAAGACAAGTTCAGCGCGGCAGACGAAGGAGGATCAAATCAGACATGCAAGCAAATGTCCAACACACTTTCTTTCACTCAACCTTGGCCAGACTGCAGAGGTGGTTATGGATTCAAACCACAGTGAGAGAGGCTCTATACAAAGGCAGCTTTGTTAAAGTTCACTGTGCTCCAGATACCATCCAGCTCTGCCACAGTCTTACAGGAGACAGAGGGCATGATGAAGAGGGACAGGGCCTGAAGGGGATCACAGAAGTTAACTTTAGAGGTGGAAGTATATGCTACAGACTTGGAAGTGAAATCTAAAACTAAATCACATTTTGAAGAACTGTGCATTCACACTTTTTTGAAAAACTGGTGAGGATTTTGTGTAAAAGAAATTCTGTCAAATCACACTGCAAGCTTTCTTTATGAAAACATGTGTCTTCTAACAGTTTTCAGTGAACAAACAGTCAGGTGTTGGTACATCTGTTGAAAGGAAAATCACCTTTCACAAAGCACAACCCTATTTTTCATGTCTTTGGTGGTTTCGCTTACAGAATTAGTGAAATAGATGAACAAAAGTCAGTTACAAAAAAAAAAGACACTTCTTTCAGATGTTAAAGTGAAAGCGTCACAACACATAATTAATGACACACTACAAGATGACCAAACCATAAAATGTCAGGTAAATAAGGTATCAAATGTTTTGCAACATCTTAGTGTAAAACATAAAATACTATTAGCATAATTGCCAAATATATGCATTTATCAGTCACTCTAAAAAGGTTTTGATGTACTTCGTTTGATCTGGCCCTAGAATTTTGATAATTTCCCGCATTTTGATTGGTTGGGTGGCAGCAAAAGGAGGGGCTAGCCCAGAAGGGGCCCATGCAACAACTGGTACTGGTCCAGCAATATTGTGCAGAACAGCTCAGACCAGAATGATGTCACACACTTTCTTAGGTGGGTACAGCAGAGTTCCCCCAGGTGATCCAAGAATAACCCATCTCTCCTTTCGTAACGGTGCTTTATAGTGTCCTTATGTTCAAAACTGCTGAGCTCAGTCACAGCAAATATTTCTGTTTTTAAAATCTAACGTTTGTTTTGTGTTATTCTCTGGCTGGTCAAATAAGTTACCTACAATTTTAATATTTTTGGTTTAAGCCATATTACGCTATAGCAATTACACAACATTACATATGTCTTAATGTAGTGTGTTAAATGTTTATCAGTAGCCTCTCTGATCTTCAGAATAAACTGATGACAAAAATCTTTCATCTATTCTAACCTAAACCCGCCTTAGAACTGTCAGCTGAAATCTTGCTCTAATTTTTACCTAGAGTAATTCTGTAAACCAGCTTGAATTTCCCTGCTGCACAGCAAGTCCACACTGACATATACTTACATACACATTCTGAGACTTGCTGTGGGGTTTGAACATATCCCACACCTACATTTAGATAGAAAGATAGGTTTATAAATGTTCAAACTCAGATACACAACCAAATTCAGACAACCTTTTTGCCTGATCATTCTCTTTAAAATGTAATATTTATGCTCTGTTTTTGCAGGTCCTGTACCTAAAAAATGGTACCGAATGTAGCTGTATTTATTTGGCATGCCTTGCTGAACAGATCACATGATAAGTGATGAATTTAGTTACATTCATTTGTCAATGACCTTGTTTGTTATAAAAGTTTGAAAATTTTCAATAATAAAATGCAGATAAAATCAGGATTAATTTGTTAAAGTCTAAGAATAATGAAACAAAAATTACTTCAGAAGTTGTTTTGCAAAAATAATTAATTAGCTTGTTTGTTATTATGGATGGATTATGAGACAACATACCTTAGGCAGGAACAAAGTTAACATTTACTTCCTTTCTGCAAGATAACATGTTTTGTATACCTTTAGCTTTAGGGGGGATTTCAAAATAGCAATGTTCTCACACAAAGCATGAACCACTGGCAGTTTGTAGTGTGTGTCTTGGCAGAAATATTATTAACTGTGTTTCTGTTGACGTAGTCACATGGAAAAAAAAAGAAAAAAAGTTTCCATCAGTGCTTTCCAAGCACAGTATAAAGTTATGTTTTAGAAAAAGTTAACTAAAACGGTGCTTTTGAGGCAAATTAAATCTCCTACGATCAAGCCAGGATGAAAAGACAAGTACGAGATCATGTCAACACCACATCATCAGCTGTTGTTGCGCCAAACCTATCTGGAACCTTCCCCAAGTTTCTCCACAGCGAAATCTCTAGATATCCCTGCTGAGAAAAAAACACAAGCTGCAATACCCACCTCACTCTCCAGATCCTAACTGCAGGTCCTACAGCTCATCTGTACCTACCTGCCTGCCTGTGCCTGTCATGATTTGAAGGTGTTGTTTTGGGTCTTCCTCTGACCATTGTTTTCCAGGTGGTAGTTCATTCATCAGGTTTAGTTCCTTAAATTGTTTTCTTTTATTATGTTCATGATCCATTTTAGTTTATGCTCTGTAAGAACCCTTTGGTTAGATTATGTCCTTGGACTTCTGTTTTGTTCCAGCCATGTTTTGTTTTCACTCTCTGCGTCTGCCAAAGCAGTCAACTTCATCTGGTCCACTTGTTTAATTCCAATCAGCTAATCTGTTTTCACATGTGTCCTGTCCTTCATATACACCACTTTTCTTGTCACTTTTTTTCTTACACCACCAGATCTTCATCCCCACCGTTATTCCTTTGGGTGAAGAGAGACTAAAGTTACTATTTGAACGTTATTAACACAAAATCTTTCTCTGTAGACAGAATCTTAAGACTTAAAAGAATGTTTGCACTGTAAAACCATTAGTGACTGAATACATTTTCATTCTACACTGAACAGCTTTCAGAATTTCTTCCTTTGGTTTACAAGCCAATAGAAGAAAAGCATGCTAAGAGGCTGATGGTGAAAATGGAGGAGCTGCAGATATCCTGAGCTCAGCAGGGCAAATCCACCAACAGGATGTTTCTTAGATCTGCACTCCACAAATCTGGCCTTTGTGAAATAGTGGCAAGAAGAAATTGATAAGGAGTCCTGTTTGCAAATTGACACAACCCATGTGGGCAACACAGCAAACACTTTGAGGAAGGTGCTCTGGTCTGATGAGACCAAAATACAACTTTTTGGCCCACATACAAAAAAGCTGTGTGGTAAAAAAAAAAACTTTAACTGCATATCATTGTGACCAAACCATTCCTATAAGAGACACATGATGATGACACTGTCATGTTGAGGGGATGTGTTTCTTTAGCTGGGACTATAGATAATTTCTAAACAATCTGAGTGAGGTTGTGTTATTTTGCAAAGAAAAATGGGCAAAAAATAAATGTGCAATACTAGTATAGAGATACCCTGAAAGACTTGTAGCTGTTGGAGCAGTGATAGGTGGTTATATAACGTGCTGACTCAGCAGGGCTAAAATCAAATGCTTGCTACAATTTCCACATTATTTCTTAAAAATAACAACATCATGTTGTTGTTTGTGTATGACATAAAATCCCAATTATGTGTATGCAAAATTACTAAATGTGCAATAGTTTCAGGGGTGTGAATAATTTTGCAAGGCGCAATAAGAAAAGTCAGCATTAAAGTGCCTGAAAAGTCCTTCTGATTGGAGAATCACAAAAACTTGATTAACCTGATTAAGGCAGTCAGTAATGGGAAATTCTATCAGATTGGCAGTATAAAAAATTACATGACTCGAACTCAGTAACTCAAAGACAGAAATCCAATGCTTTGTCATGCTGGCACTTAAATAGACTGCGCAAACACATGTTTGCCTTACTCCTGCTAAAAAAAGGTATGTTTAGGGAAAAAAAAATAGAATCCCCCATACAGGCGACTCAGGAGTCACTGTGTTTATTGGGTGTATGGTATTGTAACAGTGTGTTGTCACTTTGCTTTTATGAATCAAATACAGGAATGAACACCAGAAAGAGGGGGAAATTACCATCTAACAAGAGAGATATATTTAAGAAAACCTATTTCCAATAATATTACCTGCTACTCTTTAACCCCTTAGGATAAAGAAAAAAACAAAGGATTTTACCACACAGCAGATAACCTTCGACCCCCTCACACCCGCCCATCATGGTCCTGCCTGAAGGAAGTATTGTTAATGGCTGTCCACTGGTATGCAGAGCATGAGAGGAGAGAATCTTGCCAACGTGTTATGAAAAAAAAGGCATCAGTCCTCACAAACACCTAGGTGGTCCTGAAGAGGTTTTTGGGGGAGAGAGAAATAGAAAGACACCGGAGAGCACGGGAGGACAGGAGTTATGTGGGAGGGGAAATGTTTGGCTGTCTGTGTCAACAATAAGGAAATAATTGGCCTCTGTGGCCTGTGGGCCCAGTTGTGACGGCCCCTAGGGGGGTATGGCTATGGTGGGGTATGGCTATGGCATTACACAGAATTAAGGCAACAAGGAGGTCAAATGGAGAGGCATGGGAGGTTCCTGCCCAGTCATTCATGAAAAGAAGGTCTTTCTGCCCTGGGCTAACCTAATGCATGGCCTGGATTACAGAGAGGCCCTGAATCTGTACTTAGCCTGGAGATGAAAGCTTCATGTATCTACTTTGCTGATGAGGTCAGGAAAATGATCCAAATTACAGAGTAGGAATAGAATTTGGTTGGTTAATGGCCAACTGAGTCCAGTAGGCAATAAATAATTGTTAGTGGGATTGGACTGAAAAGCTGGTATTATTTGACATCAGAAATTGTGATTTTTTATGTTACTCTTCCTACTTTGTGTATTATTCTTTCCATCTCTCCTCAGCCTCAATTAATCACAAACATGTTCTTCCACCATTCACTAATATTCCCAAGCCTGTGCAGACTTTGGACAGTATCATTACCCAGACTACAGGGTGGCAACCCACAAGACCCACTCTGACTTGACCCCCTCCTTGACCTCTCTCTAATGTGATAAACATTCCCAATCAATGGAGGAAGCAGGGTGGAAGTGGCTGGAGATGCGAACATGACCTCCCTGGTTGGCTTCAAACGGCCAGTGGTTCTCTGTTTACACCTAAATCCTCACCTTTTTCTTCTGATTGGTTAAGCTCTGCCCAGAGACGGAGAGAGGTCAGGTAGTTCAAAGAGGAGAATGTTGCAAAGTGGAGCCCACTTGTTAATTTGTTCACTGAAAACTGACAAAAGCATCTGTCAGTTTGCTGAGACAGCTTTGCCCACCAGTATAAATCACCTTCTTTCTAGAACTGTTTACTTTGTAATTGTCATAGAATATTTATCTCAGTTTACTAATAATTAGATGCAGATTAATAACTTTGATGAATGGCTTTGTAAATCAATCTAATATACATATATTAAACATTTAGCCAGGTTAGTTCAAATAGCATTTTCCCCGTTGGACAATCTCAAACATTTAAGTTTGACCAAAACGCAAAAAACTGAAGAAATCTGGAGTTTCTTCAAAGCACTGTGTAATAAGCACATGTCATATTGTTTAAGGCCGACTTGACCCACATGCAGAAAAACACGATTAAACAGAGAAACGTTTAAGAAAACTTTATTTTCAGGCTCAGGTGCAGGAAACAGAAGTAGCAGAGAGACTGCAAGGGAAAACAGACGCAGGTAAGAACCACTACTGAAATTCTCAAATATACTCTATAGAGAAAGCTTACATTGGGTAGGGTTAAGTCCGCCAGGGAGAGAGGTTGTGATCCTGGTGAGCGGCAGGCTATGCAACAGTGCCGTAGCAGGTGAGTCCTGAGAGTTATGGTGGAGGGTGGACAGGGTTCGCTTGAAGCTGTGAGGACAACGTTAGATCTGGCTGCCAGCGGAACAAAACAAGAATCCAGAGTCCTTAAAAACTGTTGGTAAGTTCCTTCTGATATTTCTCATGAACGAGGCTTGATCAACCTGAGACAAAAACAAACAGTCAAGGTACAAAAACAGAATCTTCTCAGAGAAACAACTCCATGAATTGGCCAGGTTAAATACCACGAAGAGGCAAAACACTCAGGCGTCGAAGTACTGGCTCGCCTCCTTCTTATAGTCCTCCAGCTAATGACACTCATGCGAAACACCTGACCACCCAGAACTCAGCTCCTAACGCCCCTACTGGTGGAAGAGGGTTAGTAGCAGGCAAAAATGACCAGGATCTGACACCACCTCCCCTCAACGACCGCCTCCGGGCAGTCCAGACGAACTGGCCTGGGACGACCAGAAATCCTGAATCAGTCTAGAGTCCAGGATGAAAGACTGGGGAACCCAGAGGCGATCCTTGGGACCGTAACCCTCCCAATCCACTAAGAACTGCCACCCCCTTCCCCGTCGACGGGAGGCCACGATCCGGCGGACTGAGTAGGCCGGGCGGCCTTGGAACGCCCGGGCGGGTGGAGGGGGCACGGCCGGAGGGCAGAGCGTGCTGGACTGGACAGGCTTAATCTGAGATACATGGAACACAGGATGGACCCGGAAACTAGGGGGCAAACGTAGACATACAGATGAAGGATTAACCACAGAAACAATAACATAAGGACCGAAGAACCTGGGAGATGGCTTCCGGGACAGAGACTTGAGCGGAACAGTCCGTGTAGAAAACCACACCTGCTGACCCGGGCGATAGGCCAGAGTGGGGATCCGTCGTCTGTCGGCGTAGTGCTTGTTGGCTGCAGCAGACCGCTGCAATGCCTTGGTGGTAGCCGCCCAGATCCGTCTGCATCGCCAGACATGCTGTCATACAGAGGTAACAGCAATCTCCTTTTCATCCGCAGGAAACTGGGGCGGTTGAAACCCCAGTGAGACCTCAAATGGGGAAAAACCTGTGGCAGTGGACACATGTGAATTGTGTGAGTATTCAATCCAGGGCAAGTGGTTGCTCCAGTCAGTGGGACTGGAAGATGCCGCGCAGCGTAGAGCTGCCTCCATCTCTTGATTCAGTCTCTCTACCTGGCCATTGGTTTGCGGGTGGTGACCAGAAGTTAGAGAAACATTGGCCCCCAACGCTGCACAGAACTCCTTCCACACCTGGGCGGTGAACTGAGGCTCCCGGTCAGACAGCACGTCCTGGGGAATCCCATGCAAACAGAACACGTGTTTGACCATAAGCTTGGCAGTCTGGAAAGCGGATGGTAATTTTCTGAGGGGTACAAGATGGCAGGCTTTAGAAAATCTGTCCATTATAGTCATGATAGTTGTCATACCGTGAGAGTTTGGAAGACCAGTGACAAAATTCACGGCGATGTGTGACCAAGGTCGAGGAGGAACATCCAGCGGTTGCAGAAGGCCAGCAGGCGGCCGATTGGATGTCTTATTACGACCACAGGTTCTACAAGCAGAGACATAGTCCTTAACGTCCCGGTGTAGAGTGGGCCACCAGAAGCGTCTGGTTATAGCGGCGATGGTCCGACTAGCTCCCGGGTGGACGGCAAACCTTGAAGCGTGAAACCAGGTAATGAGCCGGGACCGAACGGCGCTGGGAACATACATCCGAGTAGGTGGTCCAGATCCTGGTCCCGGGTCAGCAAGGAGGGCCTGCCGCACGCTGTCCTCAATCTCCCAGGTCACGTCTCCAAAAGTGCAGCTAGGAGGCAGGATAGGCGCAGCTAGATTCTCCGTCTCACTAGAGGAAAACTGTCGTGACAAGGCATCTGGCTTAGTGTTTCTGGTACCAGGTCTGTAAGAGATCCATAGATTAAAGCGAGAAAAGAATAAAGACCAACGTGATTGTCTGGAATTTAACCGTCTTGCTGACTGGATGTAAGACAAATTTCTGTGGTCTGTCCAGACCAGCACTGGATGTTCAGCGCCCTCCAACCAGTGCCGCCACTGCTCCAGGGCGAGCTTAATAGCCAGGAGCTCTCTGTCACCCACATTATAGTTCCTCTCCGCCGCAGATAAGCGACGGGAGAAAAAGGCACACAGATGGAGTCTTGCATCGAGGTCCTGGCGTTGGGAGAGCACCGCTCCCACCCCGGTGTCCGAAGCGTCCACCTCCAGAACAAACTGCTTTGCTGAATCAGGATGAACGAGCACTGGTGCCTGGGTGAACTTGGTCTTCAAAGCGCCAAATGCGTTGTCTGCTTCCGGAGTCCAGATGAACGGCACCTTGGATGATGTCAGGGCTGTGAGGGGACTGGCCGTCTGGCTGTAGTTCAGAATAAACTTCCTATAAAAATTGGCAAAGCCCAGAAATTGTTGTAGCTCCTTCCGAGTAGTTGGAATAGGCCAGTCCTCCACTGCCTTGATCTTGTTGGGGTCGGCGCGAACCTGCCCACCCTCAAGGACGTAGCCCAGGAAGCTGATGGAAGACTCACGGAATTTGCACTTCTCGGCCTTCACGTACAACTGATTCTCCAAAAGGCGCTGTAGGACAAGCCGGAGGTGCCGGCGATGCTCGGCAGGAGTCTTAGAGTAGACCAAAATGTCATCAAGGTAAACAAAAACAAACAGGTTCAGGAAGTCCCTTAACACATCGTTCACAAGGGCTTGGAATACAGCGGGTGCATTACATAATCCAAATGGCATCACAAGGTACTCAAAACTTCCGAGTGGGGTCTTAAAAGGCATCTTCCACTCATCTCCCTGGCGGATTCGGACCAAGTGGTAAGCGTTTCTAAGATCAAGCTTAGTAAAAATTGTGGCACCATAAACTGGTTCGAAAGCTGATGAAAGCAGGGGTAAAGGGTACTTGTTTTTGATTGTGATGGTGTTTAGTCCCCTGTAATCTATACATGGGCGGAGAGATCCATCCTTCTTGCCAACAAAAAAAAACCCGGCTCCCAATGGAGAAGAAGATGGACGGATTATCCCTGAGGCTAATGACTCCTTTATATATTTCTCCATTACCAACCTCTCTGGTCCAGAGATCTTATATAAGCGGCTGGTAGGTAATGGAGCTGCCGACAAAAGGTCGATCGCGCCGTCGTAAGGACGGTGCGCTGGGAGAGATTGAGCCCGAGACTTACTAAATACTGATTTTAAGTCATGATACTCACATGGTATTTGAGTAAGATCGGTGGGTTCAACCTCTCTCTCCTTTTCAGGAGTACTATGAGGAACAGCTGAATGGAGACAGGATAACAAAAACTGTGTGGACCAAGACTCTACCCGTAACTCAGCCCAGTTCAGATGCGGGTTGTGATGTTGCAACTAAGGAAACCCTAGCACTAGAGAGCTCTGTACTATGGGAAATACAAACAAAGTGATGAGCTCCCTATGATTACCAGATAAAACCAATTCCAAGGGAAGTGTTCTATGGGCTATACTGTGGAGCGTCCGGCCATCTAAGGCTAAGACTTGACGTGGCATGGTTAATGGTTCAGTCTTAATCTGATTATGTTTTACCAGATCTTGATCAACTAAGCTCAGTTCACAACCCAAATCTAGAAGGGCGGAAAGAGTTAGTCTCTGTTGATTAAATACTAATGTGGCGGGTAATGTGTAACGTGAGGGCATGCCAAGAGGCTTCTGGTTCCACCGGTTGCCCTGCCAGAACCGGCGGACCCAACCTTTTGGCCGAGCTGGACAAGCCAACACAAAATGCTCGGGGGACCGCAGTAAAAACACTGCCTGGCCTCTCGTCGATGATTCCGCTCATCATCAGACAACTGTGCCCGTCCGAGCTGCATGGGCTCGGACTCAGCCTGACCTGAAGCCTGTACCAGCCGGTTCGGCGTCTGGTGAGTGGTAAAAGATTGCACTCTAGGAAAAAACCGCTCAGCGCAGGCCCGCCTCCTCTCCCGCATACGGGTATCCAACCGGAGGGCTAAATCAATGTATTCATCTAGATTCTCCGGTTCTTCCAATAAAACTAGTTCATCCTTTAAATTCTCGTCTAGAGCTTGAAAAAACATTGACTTCAGGTAGCTGGAATTCCAACCAGACGCAACCTCTAAGGTTCGAAACTCTATGGAGAACTCCGTGAGCGGTCGATTGTGTTGCTTAAGCATACAAAAATCTACAAGCCACATCAGTCTGACCCATCTTTAGGTCAAAAATGGATCTAAAATCCTTAAAAAATTTGTCGTAAGTGCAGCCAAAATGATTATAATTAGTAAATCTTGCCTCTGCCCATCGGAGTGCCCTACCAGATAACAAACCTAGAATATAGGATACCTTTGCATCATCATGGGGAAAAGACTGTGGGGAACGGTTAAATACTAGGGAGCATTGCAACAAAAAACCACGACAACCTCCCACCTCACCGGAAAACTTCTCCGGGCAGGGGAAAGTGACGTCTCGGAAAAGCGGAAGTCGCTGTGTGACAGGAGGCTCCGCAGCAGCTCCCGGTGGTGCTGTAGTTCTGACACTCAGGGCATGCTGCATGAGTGCCGTCATCTCCCCCAGCTGCTGACTAACCTGTCGCTGTTGTTCGAGGAGCGAACCGAGGTTTGAATCATGCGCCTGGATTATCAGACCCTGTTCCGAAACGGTTCTCTGTAGTTTTTCTGCGGGGTCCGGCTGGCCTGAGTGTTCTGTCATATTATTTAAGGCCGACTTGACCCACATGCAGAAAAACACGATTAAACAGAGAAACGTTTAAGAACTTTATTTTCAGGCTCAGGTGCAGGAAACAGAAGTAGCAGAGAGACTGCAAGGGAAAACAGACGCAGGTAAGAACCACTACTGAAATTCTCAAATATACTCTATAGAGAAAGCTTACATTGGGTAGGGTTAAGTCCGCCAGGGAGAGAGGTTGTGATCCTGGTCAGCGGCGGGCTATGCAACACTGCCGTAGCAGGTGAGTCCTGAGAGTTATGGTGGAGGATGGACAGGGTTCGCTTGAAGCTGTGAGGACAATGTCAGATCTGGCTACCAGCGGAACAAAACAAGAATCCAGAGTCCTTAAAAACTGTTGGTAAGTTCCTTCTGATATCTCTCATGAACGAGGCTTGATCAACCTGAGACAAAAACAAACAGTCAAGGTACAAAAACAGAATCTTCTCAGAGAAACAACTCCATGAATTGGCCAGGTTAAATACCACGAAAAGGCAAAACACGCAGGCGTCGAAGTACTGGCTCGCCTCCTTCTTATAGTCCTCCAGCTGATGACACTCATGCAAAACACCTGACCACCCAGAACTCAGCTCCTAATGCCCCTACTGGTGGAAGAGGGTTAGTAGCAGGCAAAAATGACCAGGATCTGACAGCACAGGAATATTTTAATAATTTAAGCAACTAGGTGCACTGATCTTTATTCATGGTTATCAGAGTAAAGCAGTTTAAGCAAAACCGCACGGTACACTTTTCAGATTTTTATTTATTTTCAATTCAGTTTATTTATACAGCGCCAATTCTCAACACATTTCGTCTCAAGGCACTTCACAAAAGTCAGGTACATACATTCCAATTAATCCTAACCATTGGACAGTACAGTCAGATTCAGTTATTTATTCAAATTGGATAAAACATTTGTCTATCTAAGGAAACCCAGCAGATTGCATCGAGCCAGAGATTTGTAGCAGTCACTCCTCCTGGATGATTATGTAGCGACAGTGGACAGTCACTGGCGTTGATTTTGCAGCAATCCCTCATACTGAGCATGCATGTAGCGACAATGGAGACAAAAAACTCCCTTTTAACAGGAAGAAACCTCCAGCAGAACCAGGCTCAGTGTGAGCGGCCATCTGCCACGACCGACTGGGGGTTTGAGAGAACAGAGCAGAGACACAAAAGGAACACAGAAGCACTGAACCAGGAGTACTTTCTATGGGAAGGAAAAGTAAATGTTAGTGGATGTAGCTCCTTAAGTCGTTTCATCTAGAAAGAAAGAACAGATCAACTCTGAGCCAGTTTTCAAGGACAGAGTCTGAAAGAGAGCACATAGAGTTAGTCACAGTAAAAGCTCTGTCAATTGCTATATCTAGGAGAGAGAAAGGGTTAAACACTGAAAGACAGGGCCAAGTGGATCATATGTAGAAGGTGACCATTAAGTTGTTGCCAGCAGCAGCTTGGACGATGCCCCTCTCCAGAAAGGTGTCACAGGTAGACACAGGGTCAGGCCAGGTGTAGCTTCTAGGAAGAGAAAAGAGAGAACAAAGTTAAAAGCTGAAATAACAGCAAATAATGCAAAATTGGAGAGTAGTGTGAGAATGTAGCGAAGAGGGTGAAAGTGGTCATTATGTCCTCCAGCAGCCTAAGCCTATGGCAGCATAACTACAGAGATAGCTCAGGATAACCTAAGCCACTCTAACTATAAGCTTTATCAAAAGGAAAGTTTTAAGCCTAACCTTAAAAGTAGACAGTTTGTCCATCTAGAGCCCACTGATGGCCTTTGTTATACTAAAAACCACAACGATTGGGATACCTCTCTCTGTCACATTGACCATAACCATTGGAAAAGAGAGGGAGTCATACAGGTAGCAGAAATGGAGGGTGTGTTTGCACCTCAACCATAACTGAGCCGGTTTAGGCTAAACCTGACTCCCCTTTACTCCATCCAACAGGGAGGGAAGAAGATGGAGGTAAAAAATAAGGAAGATAGCTCAGGATAACCTAAGCCAGTCTAACTATAAGCTTTATCAAAAAAGAAAGTTTTAAGCCTAGCCTTAAAAGTAGACAGGGTGTCTGCCTCACGGACTAAAACGGAGCTGGTGCCACAGGAGAGGAGCCTGATAACTAAAGGATCTGCCTCCCATTCTACTTCTAGAGGCTCTAGGGACCACCAGTAAACCTGCACTCTGAGAACGAAGTGCCCTGTTAGGAACATTAAGGGCTTTATATTTTTGGTTACATTCTTACCAAATGACATTCAAACATCAATTGACTTTGAATGTACTGTATTATATTAATTATCAAATCAAACTTTATTAAATTGCATCTGAATGTGATTTTATATGTGAGGAGGATAATTTTAAAGTCTATTCTGGATTTAACAGGGAGCCAATGAAGGGAAGCTAAAATAGGAGAAATATGATCTATCTTTTTAATTTTCATCAGAACTCTTGCTGCAGCATTTTGAATCAGCTGAAGGTTTTAAACTGCATTTTGAGGACATCCTGATAGTAAAGAATTACAATAGTCCAGCCTTGAAGTAACAAATGCATGGACTAGTTTTTCAGCGTCACTCCTGGATAGGATATTTCTAATTTTGGCAATGTTCCGGAGGTGAAAGAAGGAAATCCTAGAAACCTGTTTAATATTACATGTCGTGGTCAAAAATAACACCAAGGTATTTTACTTTATTACCGGAGGTCAATTTAATGCCATCCAGGTTAAGTGATTGACTAAGCAGTTTTTTTTTTAAAGACTCCGGTCCAAAGACAACAACTTCTGTCTTGTCTGAATTTAGAGGCAAAAAATTAAAAGTCATCCAAGTTTTTATATCTTCAAGACATGCTTGTAATCTATCTAACTGGTTGGGCTCATCAGGATTTATGGATAAGTAGAGCTTAGTATCATCAGCATAACAGTGAAAATTTATCCTATGCTGCCTGATAATTTGACCTATTGGAAGCATATATATAGTAAAGAGAATTGGCCCAAGTACTGGACCCTGTGGTACTCCACGATTAACCCTGGAGTTTAAAGATGATTTATCATTTACATGAACAAACTGGAATCTGTCACACAAATAGGATTTAAACCAGCCTAGCGCTGTTCTCCTGATCCCTACAGCATATTCCAGCCTTTTTAAGAGAATATTATGATCGACTGTATCAAATGCAGCACTGAGATCTAACAGAACCAGAACAGACACAAGTCCATTATCTGAGGCCATAAGAATATCATTAGTGACTTTCAGCAGAGCTGTTTCAGTGCTATGATGAGCTCTGAAGCCTGACTGAAACTCTTCAAACAGGTCATTGCTGTATAAATGCTCACACATTTGATTAGCAACAATTTTCTCAAGAATTTTAGATAAGAATGGAAGATTGGATATAGGTCTGTAATTTTTCAAGTCATCTTGATCAAGCGAAGGTTTCTTAAGTAAAGGTTTAATTACAGCTACCTTAAAGGTTTGTGGTAAATATCCATTTACTAAGGATAAATTAATCATATCTAAAATGGGGCTGGTAATCAGCTGGTAATAATTTGGTTGGAATTGGGTCTAACATACAAGTTGAAGTTTTAGATTAAGCTAATATTTCTAATACCTCAGGAAGCTCCACAGGATCAAAACAGTCCAAACAAAAATCTGGTTCCTTTTCCCTTACCAAAATGTGCTACTTTGTGTAGATCTGTTACATTAAATCAGTTGAAAATATAATAATGTGACAAAAGTGGAAAATTTCATGGTCTAACAATAAGATGTTCACCAAAGAAAATCAATAATGTGTTTGGTTAATTAAAAAAAAGAAAAGAAAGGTGAATCAGGTCTGTCCAGTGTTGGCATGTTTTAGGAACTAATAAGAGTTTTAAAAATTCATCATTTACAGGCTTTATGATTTGTCTTTAAAGGTTGCTTTATTGCATTTATTTATGAGGTCATCCAAATTCCATTTAAAATTTGCCCTAAGTTCAAAGGTGGTTCGTCATTTACTCCAGCAGTATAATACCACCTTGAATGCATAGTTAAACTTGACGTCTCTTCATTGCAGTCACTCTTCAGAAGCCTTGCACCGAACATGTATGTCAAGGGACATGGACCCTCACCATGCAAATGAACCTTTACAACTTTCTACATATCTTCAAACGATATATATCTAGCAGTATGTCACGTTCCCTCAGGAGGAAGCTGGAGAGGGCGTTCCACACTGGTGACTTCACGTAACATGAGAAGAGAAAGAACGGGTGAATGAAGGATCTGCTCTAATAGCAGCTTTCAGCATAACATATCCTTCACTCCTGGCAATTTTTTTTTTCACCAGAGGGAACTGTCTGAATAATCTAACATCACAACAAACTATGAGGCACAGTCTGTCTACTGTTTATTTCTCTACATAGCCCTCTGAGTACATTTCTGTTCAGTTTTTAACATTTAGACACAAAATTTTATATTATTTGAGATGTTCAATTTCTAGATTTATGATAATTTACATAAACTGTTAAATGTTTACTCTTAGCTTTTATAGGGTCATTTAAAAATTATTTTAAAATCTAACTGACACATTTGACAAGTTTTTATAGAGGTAGTCATATCTTTTACAACTATTGTTTCTATATTATTATTATTTGTTTAGAATTCTGCAAGATAAAATTAAACGCAAATTTGAAATCCTTCTTAATTAAGGTAAAGCGTTCTAACATGAAGGAATTAGAATAGATCTTCTAACAACAAAGCAGAAAATCCTGAAGAGGTCTATTTAAATCTGATGATTCATGAAAACAATGTATAATTAAAAAACTAAAACCTGAACAGTGCATTTCTTTTATTGAATAAAGGTTAACAAAAAGATGCAGCCAAGAGGCCCATGCTAACAACGAAGAAGCAGCAGAGATCCACACCTCAGGTGGGAAATATGTTGAGAGAAAAACTATTATTTATGAAAATATTAAAAAAGCAATAAAAATACATAAAACTATAAAGCAATACGTCATACTTCTAGTTTGCCATGAAAAAACTTGGTGAAGGTGAGTAGTTTAAGAGAGAAATTAGCAAAAGAAAAAGCCAACAAGGAACAGAGAGAAAACAGGAGCTCAAATAATGAGGTGGAGAAATGGCAAGGAAACCAAACAAAACCCAAACATCTTATGCACGTGACAAAGCCATGTGGAAGAAGATTCTCTGATCAGATCAGACCAAATTTAAACAGCAATTTTAATTATTGGAATTAAAGCCGTTTTACTGTAGGTCTGAATGACCACTGTACTGGACAGCATGTATGGATGGACTATAATCGCTCACATCTTACATTCTTCCTGTGACAGTCTGTGTTCTTCTGGCTGACAGCCACACTTGCAGCAGGCATTCACAGTTAACGATATGTCAGAGCTCAAATTTTACTGAGGCCTTCCGCTGCCTCCTCTTACAGTAGTACATGACCAAACAAGACATGACAGGGCAGTATGGGTAGCATTAAGGGTTATGTTCACTGGAGGCAGACAAACTGTGTGCGTCTCTGTGGATGAGAAGGAGATGGGCAATTGTATCAGTTTCTCTGATCCCCTTCTCATCTGGCCCCCAGGGAACAGGCAGATCTGCTGGGCTCAAGTTTTGTCAATGGACATCAATCTCTCTGATCTGTCAACCCTGTAACTTCCAACCTCTGACCCTAACCCCAGCCTGTGATGGCATGGCTTACACGACCTCCTAGATGGAGGATTGCTTGTCAGAAAGGTCCAGCTGAGCGGCAGTGGAGACAGTAATCTGGCCTGGGATGCCACTGTGTCTCGAAAGGATGGAGCTCATATTGCTTGGTATTAAGTTAAACCCAAATTTATGCAACATCTTTTCAATATTTTCTATTTGAGCCTACCCAGTGTATTTGTCTAGCTGTTTTCCCCTTCTTCCTATCTTCCACATTGTGGTGATTTCAACCTATTTTCTCTCCCTTGTAGCAAAATTAAACTTCAATTTGATTAATCGTTCATAAACAAGTCGGCCTCAAAATTTAGCAAAATAACTCTTACGGATGAATCCTTGACCCCTTATTTCACAGAACAGGAGGAAGTTGATGTCTGTATTTCTCTCAGGCTTCAATTCACTCTGAAATAAAAAAAAAATAGATTAAATAGATTATAAGTTAGCTAGGGATTGTTTGAATATAGCATATGCAACAAATACCGATTTAAACAGACAATTTACATTTAGGTATGATGCAAGTTCCCAGCATGAGGCATAATAGGGCACAATAGCAATTTAACTGATGTAGCAGTCTCAGGCATATTGATTATTTTATTGATGCTACTATTACTTAACAGGGCTTTGAAGTTAAATGACATCATATGTTTTTGCACAGTCCATTCTGGTCTATCATCACAGCATGTCAAAAACAGTTTAAGACCATAAAATCACACTCGGATATCATTCACACACTGACCACTAGGTGGCGCAAAAATACTTCCCATACAGTCCTTGGTATGTGTTAGATATGAAACATCAGACATCTGTTTTCTTACAGTTCAGCAATTGATTAAAATAATAATTAAGAGCTATTAACTAATGAAATTAAGAATAAAGTTTTATATAAATTAAACTAAGATATACTCCCTAGTGATGAAATAGCTTAAACAATTATTGTCTCTCAGAAGTCTAACAAAAAGTTTTTTACATATTATTTACGAATTCTTTAAAATACCATCAGCTCTGAGCACCAGAACTGGCACAATAAAACTAAAAATAGCGCCATACTTCGGTTTGACAAAGACTGTTCTGTCAACTCCCATTTCTATACTAAGAGGACTGATTGGGTGAATGGACAGTCTGTTGGTAATACTAGAAAGAGACAGGCTGTCAGTTCTACTTTCACAGTCTTTGAATGTTTGGAGGTTCCTGACTTTTGAACAGGATTAATTGAATTACTAATGCCAAAGTTGAAAGCTTTTCATATTGGTTTACTGGCTTACCAGACAGAGGCAATATTTAAAATACATTCAAAATAAGATTAATGTAATATAGGAGAGGATGCAAACAAAAAGCATTTTTAATGCAATCAGATCTTGAAAGGTTGATCAGGCCCCTCTGACCTGGTAGGAGAAAACCTTCCTGATAGATTCTAAAGTTAAGTTAGATCCCAGAATCAGTTTACTGAGAGCTGGTGATGGGAAGTACTGTGGAGAGTCTTTGAAGCATCTGACGAGACAACCAGAAAGTGTTTAGTGAAGCACCTTTGAAGGGTTGCATCCCTTTGGTTAGTTACGTCAACAATGACGTATGAAATCTTGTTGGCTCATGGTGGTTCAAGTATTGGCATGATTTACTTTCTAGATAAAAATAGTTGAAGTATTTTAATTGCACAAACAAATTCAGTCTCAATTGCCTTGTTAAACATTGCAACATATGGAGAAATATTGTTCCTCTGGTATTGTAAGTAATAAATCTTTACAAATTATTTATTGATAAACATTTGATAAGTTAGATGGAATTGCACTGTCATGTTGCAAAACCTTTATACACTCAACAACACTAGAAATTGTATTTACATTAATTAATATACAGGGGTTGGACAATGAAACTGAAACACCTGGTTTTAGACCACAATAATTTATTAGTATGGTGTAGGGCCTCCTTTTGCGGCCAATACAGCGTCAATTCTTCTTGGGAATGACATATACAAGTCCTGCACAGTGGTCAGAGGGATTTTAAGCCATTCTTCTTGCAGGATAGTGGCCAGGTCACTACGTGATACTGGTGGAGGAAAACGTTTCCTGACTCGCTCCTCCAAAACACCCCAAAGTGGCTCAATAATATTTAGATCTGGTGACTGTGCAGGCCATGGGAGATGTTCAACTTCCCTTTCATGTTCATCAAACCAATCTTTCACCAGTCTTGCTGTGTGTATTGGTGCATTGTCATCCTGATACACGGCACCGCCTTCAGGATACAATGTTTGAACCATTGGATGCACATGGTCCACGAGAATGGTTCGGTAGTCCTTGGGAGTGACGCGCCCGTCTAGCACAAGTATTGGGCCAAGGGAATGCCATGATATGGCAGCCCAAACCATCACTGATCCACCCCCATGCTTCACTCTTTGCATGCAACAGTCTGGGTGGTACGCTTCTTTGGGGCTTCTCCACACCGTAACTCTCCTGGATGTGGGGAAAACAGTAAAGGTGGACTCATCAGAGAACAATACATGTTTCACATTGTCCACAGCCCAAGATTTGCGCTCCTTACACCATTGAAACCGACGTTTGGCATTGGCATGAGTGACCAAAGGTTTGGCTATAGCAGCCCGGTCGTGTATATTGACCCTGTGGAGCTCCCGACGGACAGTTCTGGTGGAAACAGGAGAGTTGAGGTGCACATTTAATTCTGCCGTGATTTGGGCAGCCGTGGTTTTATGTTTTTTGGATACAATCCGGGTTAGCACCCAAACATCCCTTTCAGACAGCTTCCTCTTGCGTCCACAGTTAATCCTGTTGGATGTGGTTCGTCCTTCTTGGTGGTATGCTGACATTACCCTGGATACCGTGGCTCTTGATACATCACAAAGACTTGCTGTCTTGGTCACAGATGCGCCAGCAAGACGTGCACCAACAATTTGTCCTCTATTGAACTCTGGTATGTCACCCATAATGTTGTGTGCATTTCAATATTTTGAGCAAAACTGTGCTCTTACCCTGTTAATTGAACCTTCACACTCTGCTCTTACTGGTGCAATGTGCAATCAATGAAGACTGGCTACCAGGCTGGTCCAATTTAGCCATGAAACCTCCCGCACTAAAATGACAGGTGTTTCAGTTTCATTGTCCAACCCTGTATAAACATTAGAGAGAGAATTTGCTTCTGGCAGAGGAGTTACCATCAGTGACTACTATACCTACAAGAAGCAGACCGTAGCTAATGTGTGAGATACACAGGCAGTAACAAATAAAATTTTTATATATTTTTCGTAAAATCTTTCTCAGACTCAGAGCGACTAACGATACTAACTAATGGTTGAAGCTATTTCACTTTACAAAATTTCAAACATTCATGCTGTTGAGTAAGACAGGCTTACAATCAGGTTTTTACACATAAACAGCTATATTAAAGGTTAGTAGGAATTATTTCACAGTCTTCTGAGTTTCTAAATTAGCAAAATCAAATCATTCATGTAAGAGAAACTTGTAGAGATTTTTGGTTGCCACCTACATGGATAAGACATTTGTTTTGACTAAATCCAAAGTCATACAGGGACATTTTGAAGGAACTCAAAGAAAGGCCATGCTTGTATAGGTGAAAGGTCAAATCTGAGGCATTCTTGTCCTCTGTGCTCTTAGGCACAATGTGTTTTAATCCATATTTCTTGTGACTAAGGAACAGTTTGTCAGTGAGTTGATTCTGGAAGGAAGACTGGTTGTTGTTTAACAATGAGCCTAACCAATCCACTAAGTCTCACCTAAGAGCTTAATGTCTGGGAGTCAGGACTGTTATGTGACCATGTGTGGGAGAAAGAAAAATTGGAGAGAACATGACAAACCACTCGCGGCTCGGTTGTCTTGTTGAATCTCCCTGGACCATCAATCCTGGTAAAGCGGTGCCTGGCTCCCTCAGAGCCTCTCTGTCACCTGGCAGCTGAGGTCAACAATTCACACTGCATCCTTATTGCATGAGCTGCTGCATTCATCTTTTTCTTTCATCTGCAACATTTTGGGGCATTAGGAAGAAAACAGTAACTTTTTTTTTGCTGGGGGGGGGGGGGGGGGGGGGGATTTGTTGGGTATGGGGGCAAACAGAAGGCAGGCAGGGGTTATGGGGTGAGAGGTGGGAGGCTTTGAGACACTCCAGCTGCAGTGCTTCTCGCTCTTCTCACCTTTGTCTTTGTCATTCTCTTCTCCCTTTCTCCCCATCTTCCTCCCCTCTTCCATCAGCATCCTGAGAATGTTTGATTAAAGAGAAAATCTTTTTAATGCCCCCTCCTTGCAGCTCAGCTCACTCCATCTCTGTCTGTCCTCTCTCTCATTTTTCATTTCTCCTCCTGTCCCGTGTAAAGGAGCCTGGCTCGCTTCCATCAGCTTGCCTTTGGAATCTGTGAGCTGAGCCCCGGTATGCGCTTGACATGCTCAAACTGAATGCTTCGCCTTTACCTCTCCTCTCCTTTTATCCCCCTTTAGATTTGGGAATGCTCATGCTGAACATTGTTTTCTTACAAAACAGGTGGCAAGCAGTGGTGCTCATGTGGGGGCCCTGGCTGAATCGTGGTGAATGGCAAAACAGAAAGGAAATAAATGCAATTTTCATTTTGCTTTCATCTCTAATTCCTCTGTTGAAATGCAGTCAGATCTTGTTGGCTACTAAGATCACAACGATGCAAGTAGGTAAACCAGGCACCACTATAGTCCTTGAAATGAAGGCTCAAATAAAGTCAAAAGGAACCACTATTATGAACACACAGCTTTCTAAAGCAAGAGGCCCTACCCTTATGCTGGGACCAACAACCATCATCAAATCATCAGTGGCAGCTTTGATATGGCACTGAGATGATAGACCATTGTCAAAACTCCTTATTTAGGAGGACGTGTTTAGGGTAGCGCTTTTAAATTCACCTATGTGCTTATGTCCTTACTTGAAGGAAAATTTAGATGAAATTGAGTGTAGAAGGATAAAAAAAATTGAGGAAACGTATAAACGTATATTTCACCATTGCAATTTCAACAACTAAACTCCTTGAGCTTTTCCATATTTTGTCATGACCCAATCACAGATTTCAATATAATTGTTTGGGGTTAAATGCTAAAACACCAACACAAGATAGCATCATTAGGAAGTGGAAAGAAAGTGATGCGCCGAGTCTTTTGGCAAATGGCTCTACCAGCTTCAGGCTGTTGTCCAGCTGGAAGGTGAACGTCTTTCATCCAGAGTTCCCATTTCGTAAAAAATGTGCTCAGTCGGCATTGGTGGTATACTGCCAGCATTCCATTGTATAGCCCTGTCCATAGACCACACTCAGAACATAGGCTATTGTTTTATACTCTAACCATGCTTTTCTGCCCAAGGTCATCCATGACCCGTTGGCTGTGGTCCTAGATATTCATGATGCTTTTTGTTCTTTAATGTTCAAACAAACCTCTGAGGACTTCACAGAAGAGCTAGATTTATACAAAGATTAAGTTACGCACACTTCTGAAGGCAGCTGGTTACTATAGATTTATTTAGAGGTATCAGAGTAAACAGCGCTGGTGTAAAGAGGAATATAAACAGTTTTGTGTTTATAAAAACACGTTTAAAACCATGGATCATTTCCTTCCACTTCACAAATATGTACTACTTATGTGTTTGTCTATTACATAAAATCCCCAAAAAACCCCACTAAATTTGTGTTTGTAACATGAGAAAAAGTCGAGAAGTTAAAGGAGCATGAATTTCTTGAAAAGGTATTCATGTAAATGCTTGGATATCAGTGAAGAGATGGAGGTGGTTAACGATACCTAACAGCTGCAGAGCAAGCTTTTGGCAGAGACATGCTGGCACCATCCCACTCAGAACACCCAACCACGCTCTGTCAGTTGTGTGAATGTAACCATAGATGCCAGCCATCGTGTCCCCTGGGTGCCTCCTCACCTCTGTGGACATGGGTGAAAGAAGGGTTACGGGGGACAGAGTCTTCCTTCATCACCTTGGCGCTAGGTTGGAACTGGCGCCCGGAATGACAGTGCCTGGCCAAATCCACGTCCAGCTGAGCCAAAGTCCTGGGCATACCAAGTAGGGGGTGACTGGCTGCTGCAAACTGACTAAACCTGCATGAGTAAACACATGGAAAGCTATGAAAAGGTGTCTGCCTCACAACAGAGTACACACACAAGCTTTTATGCCAGGTCTCTAAAATTAATTTTTCCCCTGCTTTGTGGAAATGATAGCAACAATGATAGAGTTTGTGGTGTTTGCTCTTGTGTTTGCTTTTCTGAAAATAGACATAAGCCTCAGAGGCAGAGAAGCCTGGAGATGAGGTTGGGTGAGCAAACTTGGCGTCTTTGATGCAGCGTTGTTCTGCTGGACCATCCTCTCCTCCTTGAGCAGCCCTGTGGTTTGGCCTCGGTTGCACGACCCTCTTCACAGTCCTCTGGCCCAATTCCTCCACCGCAGGTGAACTTCTTTAGCATGTGTCAATATTGGTTTAGGATTATTTCTAGAAATTCAGGGGGATAAGTCCCTGTGGATATTAAAGAGCTGACACGAAATAATGAGAAAGCATTTGAGGAACCATAGAAGAACCATTAATGAATATTTAGTATTTGTATAACAAACACAAATTATATAACTTAAGCATTCTGTGGGCAGCTAAATCTGGTTGTAGTCACACAGTGTCCAGGCTAACTTCAACCCAAAAAGGTCTGCCATGAAAACAGGAGTAAAAGCGGTGACTTCTTTGCTCACAGATGAGGATGGGATTTACTGAAACAGGCCGAACAGTGTTTCCACCCAGGGATTATCCCTGATAAAAGGCTTCATGTTGGGCTCAGCTGGAACAGGCAAATTAAGTTTGACATTTCTCATCTGGAGAGAATTATCCAGGACTCCCGCCTAGGTGGTCGATTCATTCACGCATGCACCAAACCCAGAAGATTTCATTCACTCTCCTGTTGCCCTTTCCTGGAAAAATGACAGACATGTTAATAGGAATGTGCTGTGCTGGGATGAGATGTGTTTCCATAACCTCTGAATGATTCCAAGGTAGGTAGGATACCCTCATGAAAGAGCACAGGTTTGAGCAAGATTTACTAATTAGTGTGCAGCAGTCAATGATTAGTCACAAAATCTTGAATACGATAGATTCCCTACAGCAATGTTGACTTTGGGGACATAAGTTTTCTTTTTTACTTGAGTTGATGAAACTATGAGTCTGTTATTTTCATGTACAAAAGACTCAGACCTACAGAGGTAATTAAAGTAAATGAAACTATTAATAATCCAATTTTGCATCCAAAAACACATCCTACCACAGTCAAGATATCCTCCTTATATTAAAGTTTTTTTTTTCCAATAGTGACAAGATATTCAGACCAATACACAAAACTATTCGAAATTACTAGTTACTAGATTGATAATCACTTACCACAACAATGGTTGTTTTCTTTATAATTTATTAATGAAATTAGATGTATAGATATTTCTCTATGTTAACCTGTTGCTTGCCCACTGTAAAAACCAAGTGCAATCAAAAATCCAGTACAACCCAAAACACCCTCAATTTAAAGCTTGCCAACAGTATCTATATCCCTTTAGCATTCCTTTGGGCAAGGACAGTTTCCTAATGGTCCATGATAACTCTGGAGGAGGTACATAGATCCATATCATCATTTACATTTCATTTCACGATCATACATCACATTATGACATAAATTCCTATTAAAAATACATTGAAGTTTGGGGTTTTAGCAAGACAAAATGTCCATGTTCAAGATGTATGAATACTTTGCTAGTCCCTGTAGATGGATATGTAAATTTAAATGAGGAATTAATGAACTTCATATAACCACTATATAAGTGGTTTGATAGTTTGTTATTAACAAAAACTACTTCTAAATTCAGTTCAGCCAGGTTAAAATGATTTCATTCATGTTCATAGCTCACTGCTTGCATACACACTCAGCTCATATTAAGGGGAAATGTTGAGCTCTTACTGCATAAATTATGTGAGCAAATGTGGGTTAGTGGGTAAAATTGTTGTCTTGCAAATGAGAGGCTGTGGGTTCGATTACAACTTCCCCTAGTAACATGCCTTGGCATGCCACTTAACCCCAAGTTGCTTACTGATCTGACTAAAGGTGTGTGACTGGGTTAATGTGGCTCTAGTGTAAAGCAATTTGAGTGGTCAGAATGCTGATAAAGGAAGCCAAAATTAATTGTGTTCAATTTACGTTTTTCGTGTAAAATACATCATTGTTCAGCTCAAAGATACAGCAGGCAGGTGGTAACAGCCGCATACATGGACAGGCTTGGCATAACAGCAGTATGTATCTGCAAGGAGGAAACAGAAAAGCAGAGCATATAAAGATCATGGCACAAGTGAAAAACATGAGACTAATAGGCAATAAGCAGGTGAACCGGATGAAGCTGATTGCTATGGCAGAGGCAGCTGGTGAACACAAAACATGACTGGAACTATACAGAAATCCAAAGACACAATGTTACCGAGGGCAATCCTTACCAAAGTAACAGAACATAAAATGCACCATAAACTGAACAAGTAAGCAATACAATCTAAAGTAATAAACTAAAGCATCACCTGGAAAACAAAATCATGAAGAGAGGAAAAACCCAAAACAAAAACTCAAACACCTTAAAATCATGACAAGTGGTTATAAATGTGTGCACAATACTAAATACATACATGTGCCTCTTTAGGTTAAATTAAGAAATAGCATAGATCATTCTGTTTTTTTGAAGTACAGCTTTTCTGGTGTTTACTAATTACAGTAACAATAATAAGAACAAATAATATGAAATAAAGCACACAGTCTTTCAGGTTTCCTTTTCAACCTTTCTGCATGTCATGGATTATTTATTCTTGTGTAAGTAAATAACTGATATTCTTTGCAGTCTGACACCAACAGAACAGCCACCTCAAAACCCAGACTGACGCATTTCTGTGAATGTCTGAGCATGTATGGTGTTTCATTAAAGAATAGTTGTCGCCCAGCCCCCCCACCCTTTTCCTTTCCTCGTCTGCTGTTCGAAAGATGAGTGGAAAGTCCATAAGCACAATTTGGAAACTACAACCACAACCAGCAAATGTACAGGACACTTATTCATTGCGCTACGCAAACTCAAACACACACATTTGGGGTTGAGGGGAAGGAGCAGCAGCAATGGCAGTAGCAGTAAAATGGTACAGGCATCCGTCAGAAGCCCCATGAGTCACCCACTGGAAAACGTGCAGCTCTCCAAAGCCAGAGTAGATATCCATCAAAAGTGACTGCGGCCAGCACCGGCTCCTGCAAAAACACAGCTTGATATATACACACAAAATTATGTCACTTACACATACAGTATGCCAACCTGCACACATGACGGCACATGCTAAATGCATATCCATGCATGCACACAGTCGCACACAAAAAAAGGGGGACTTTTGTAGGGCTGTTGGTAAGATGGGAGAGGGATAACGAGGCGGTGCTTTCCGGAGAAGCAGGGAGGTTTGGGAAGCCATGTGTAACCACTGCATTGCCTTTGAAGGTTTTTAGTTGTAACCAGTTTTATATGTGAAGTCACCTGACAATATATACACAATATTAAGTACATACTTTCAATAAATCACATATTCTTTGATGTGTTAGTGAGCTCAGGTTGCCAATTGAGAACACAGACACTACAGCTTGTGGGAACTCTGTGTGCAGCATGGTGTTTCCTAAAAAAGGGGCTGAAAAAATGTCTTTTACACAACTGATCAAATTAAATTTGTTTTTAATGTATTTGATTTAGATATTTCTTTAGCCTTTCCTGAAAGAACCAGTCACCGTTTCTAAATATAAGGGTATTCTTAAGAACTACATATGAAATTGCGCCCACAGCTGCTACTGTTACAGATAGACATTAATTACAGGAATCAGATGAGTGCAAATAACGTTTGTATCTGCAACCTTTTACCTAACCCTGGCCAAAAGTATAAATTTGCTTGCATCTATACTGTACTATTGGGTTGTGCATCTCAGTAATTAATAATATCACCATGAACTTAATTCATTGCATTAATTCAATTTAAAAAGTAAAACAAATAATAGCATAGATTGATTACCCAGTAAGTGACATATTTCTTATATTTATTTCCAATAATATATATAATTTATATAATATATAACATTAGAGCTTACAACTAATAAAAAAAATCAAAACTCTGTTTCTCAGAAAATGTGAATATTCTAAAAAGGCAAATAAAATAGCTTTTTAAAGCAAAAATGGGTCCATGCAGTGTACAGAACATGAACTCAATAAACCTAGAAAAAACTGTGTACATATATGCATTGCAGACTTTGTTGAGGCTACTGCCAAACTACTAATTTGAGCTTTACTTTTTTAATGTATGCATGATGTCCTGCGTTGTTCCTGTGTGGTCAGGCAGAATCATTCTGCTTAGATTCCTGAAACGTCACACATTCTGGTGTTGGTGGGCACAGCGGCTGTGGGCCTCGCCTCACACATGACCTCCTCACTGTCAGCAGGTCAGATCCTGATATTCCTGTCTCATGGCTGCATGGTGTGCATGCATTTGTCTCCCTGTGACACGGGTTCAAGTTGTTGAACTCTTGTGTGTTTTTTGTGTTATTATTACCCAGTTAGTAATGGTTAATAAAGATGCTTTTTTTTTTTCCAGACAAAGATGGAAAACATACTTCTAGTTTCATAAGACAGATGGCTTCCTACCTCATTTCTTCGGTAGTACATGCACACGCTATAGCCTTCATGTGGGCGTTTGAGAAGGGATGAATGTGCAATTTGTCTCAAAGGAGTTTGGAAGGCCCACACCTGCAGAAGATCTGCAGAAAGCATCACTGTCATGTGAAGAAGCAAGAACAGAGAGAGAAGAGATGAAACAGAGAGCAGAAGGCCTTACGCCTCCCCAAGACATTGTTATTTCAAGCTTTTCTCATCATATTGAGGAAGAGAGGGAACAATGCACGACAGACAAGCTCACATGGAGCTTGCACAAAAGACCAGCACTCTCAGCTCTTTAAGGAGGCAGAATAAAGAGAAAAATCAAAGAGTAGGAGAGCAAGGAGGAGGGGTGACTGGTGGAAGACATAGACACACAAAGATAAAGTAGCTTATCCATAGAGGATTTACTCTTCTCTACTTCTCTAGGAACCATGATACAACACATGTATCGACACGACATGAGCTAGAGGCATCTTTTAAGGAGACTCTACTTTTTACATTAATCAGTTCTTGTCCATAGAGCATACGAGAAACAAGATAGTGAGAAACCGGATCTTAAAAAAAGAAATACTTGCCCACAGTCACAGAAAAATAAACAGACAAATTTTCACTGAGAGGTTTTTCTTAGCTAAACTAACTTTTCTCTTCTCTTTTGTTTAGAGTAAAAACATGCCCCTTTCCAGTCACACACATCTATATATTTCTCTTTCCAGTCTTAAGGAATGTCTCTCCTGGATATCCAGGAGCAACTGTGACAATTGATCAAGCAGCAAAGCCACTGCAGTCATGACAGCAAACAGTTTATGCGAACATGTATGCATCTGTGTTTGCATTTGCAGTTTGCATGTCACGTATTTAACTGTATCACTGTGCCTGTGGTTGCAGTGTGAGTGTGTGCAGTTTGTTTGCACATGCAAATTCTTTCTTTGTGCATGTGTTGCTGCCACCATGGTATTTGGCGCTAGTGACCCAACACTTGACCCAGTAGGACAACAGTGATGGTCGCACTTAAGAGATGACACGTAGAACAAGGCATCAGCATTTAGAGAGAATACAGGAAACTACTTTTACTTGTTGCAGAGGTAGCATCTGAAAAGATGTGTTTAGCCCTCTCAACGTGCTGCCAGATTGTATAGTGTCTGAACTGAGATCATATGTAAAAAGCCATTTTGCAGTATTGCCCTAGATTTTCACTTGGATTTAGGTTTTGACTTTGACTGGGCCATTCTACCACAAGCATATGATCAAAACTATTCTATTGTAAATCTGGCTGCAAGAACCTTTGCCACCAAACCCTCTTCCAGGATTTCCCTGTATCTTTATCAGGGGAATCAGCTCTGAACAGCTGACAGCTCTGAACAGCTGACAACCACACTTAATGTATTGTATTTAGGCCAAAGAGTTCCATATTGGTCTCATCTTGTCAACTTCTTCCACATGTTTGCTGTTTCTCTTTACATGGCTAGTGGGGAACCACAAACATCTCTTCTTCTTGCTTTATTTCAGTGATGACAACATTAAGGTCAGATTTGTGAAGTGTATGTTTTAATGTCTAATAATTGTATACAGTGGACATTTCTTACCTGATCTCTCCTTCAGAGCAATCATGAGCCTCTTGGCTGCTTCTCAGATTGAACACTTCCTGCCCGGCCTCTTAGTTTAAGTGGACGGCCATGACTTGGTGGATTGGCAGTTGCACTCTTTACATGTTCTGATGATGAATTGAACAGTGAGATGGTTAAAACTGGGTTAGAACCTACCTTTAGTTTTGAACTTCTCTACACCTTTATCTCTGGCCCATCTGCCATGTTATTTATCTTTGTGAAACCGCTTGCTCACGAAGGGTTGTTAACAAACCTCTGAAGCCAATTTTGAAGCCAACTGATTGGTTTTTATTTGGGCATGGGAGAGTAAAGGGCCCCAAATGCAAAAGCATGCCACATATTAAAACTTTTGCCTCTTAAACACCCTTTGGAAAATGTATTTCGTTAAACTTGACAGGTGTCAAAGAAAGAGGAGGAGAAACAGCTTAAGACACCTTCAGGCACTTGTGTCAAAAACTACAAGATGAAACATGATATAAATGTGGATACTTCCCTGTTGGAAACAGGCCTGTTAAGGTGTTATTATACTTCAGTTCTTGCAGCAATAAACTGTTGTGTACATAATTCTTTTTCACATTTCATGGGGAGGTATGAGACTCTCACTATATGAAAACATTGAATAGAATTACCAAGGCTTCATCACGTAATAATCTAAAACAATTTTTTAGCATTTGTATTTTGATTTTAAAACATATAGCAAAGTATAAGTAAAACACTTCCCATGTTTGTAATGGTTTTTAAGTCTTTGTAGTGGGAAATATTGCTTTGTGCTTTTTGTGTAACACAAGAATATAAAGCTAATATTAGCTGCTCGGTTAGTCAGCTCAGGGTAGAGCCTGAAGTCAGCAGCTTAACAAACGTGTTGACAATAAGATGATGGGTAAAGGTCCTTCAGTTTCCTTAACATGACTGGTCACTATGTTTGTCATGTCTGGAAATTTTTCATATCAGCCGAATTTAAATTTCTTGTTGGGAAGGAATAGGTTAAGAAACCTTCTTTAAGCCTGCTGACCAGTATTGTGAAGCAACAGGAATGACATGAAGGGACATTTTTGTAGTTTTGAAATCCTAACTTTTTAAAAACCTTGATACCAGTAGACAGATGCTCATTCTCCACTGGGAGGTCCTTTGTTTATCTCAGTACTGTTCCCCTCAAAAAATTATGTACTGGAAGTGTTAGTAATATTATGAATATATTTGATTATCTTTTGATTTTTTTTTTTTTACTTAAGCTTAAATGGGTGTGTCTAAATTATTAACTTAACACTTTAGACATAAGCTACACAAATGTTTTAAAAGCTTCTGATTTTATCTTTACAACAGGGCCATATTTATATGATTTAAAAGAGATGAATAAAAACAGTTTTTTTTTTTCAATACAAATTAAAATGGTAAATGCACTGAATTTATATAGTATCTTTCTAGCCATACTGACCACTCAAAGCGTTTTGTACTAGAGCCACATTCACCCAATCACACTCACAAACGCTTACACATTCATACCCCTTGGGGTTAAGTGCCTATTCCTATGCAAGTTTTACAAATGTGCTAAATAATCATTTCAGTAGATGGAAACTGAGGTGGTGTCTAATTGGGTAAGTCCCTGCTTCTGCCACCCCACACACAAGCAAACATACATCCCTCAGCCCAAGAAAACACTTTTAGCAAATCATCAACAGCAAAAATATGTAGATGTTGATAAAGACAGATTTTACCAATATTTTTAGGAAAACTATTAATTTCCTTTTTTCACATAAGGAGTTTAAACAAAAATTCAACATGGAAGACTCACCAACCCGTCTCGTCCAATCACTTCTCACTGGCTGCTCCAATCAACGGCAGGTCCGCAGTCTTCCTCAGCCAATCATCTCCCAGGGCATCATTTTAAAGACCCTCTGCATGGAAGACACTGCTCTTCTGCTGAGCTTCGACCCTCCTCCACCCCTTCTCCACCATAGGTTCTCAACTCCTTCCATAACAAGGCCTACGCCACCACCAGGATCGGATCCCAGGGGGGGAAGACGTACCTAATCATAATCCTGAGATGTTTATTCAAACCTACTTCATCCTCAGCATTTACGTCTCCCTCAGGTGTCCGAGCGCCAAGGAAATAATCTTTCATTAATAAACTCTTTAAACCGCCTTCTTGTTGTTTCTCCATTATGTGAGTCTTTCCAGGTTGACATAAAGGTTTAACAAGACAAAAACTATGTTTTTGTTGGGGTTTTGGGTTCTGTGTGTGTGTGTTTTGTTTTTGTCTGCACATTTTTTTTTTCAGTTTCCAGATGGTGCAGAAGTTTCTCAGGTGTGCTGGGTGACAGGTGCGACTGATCTGCTGATTGCAGTGGAGGAGTATTTAAGCAGGAGGCTGCCAGCATTTCGATGCCAGAGTGTTTGCCTTCCGTGGTAACAGCTCAGCCACCTCTATGCTATGCTTTGTTCTTTGCTCCTAAGCTGATATTGTTTATGTTCCTTTGCAGGCAGAAACCTGAGCTTACTGATCATTCTTCGTTGAACTTTGGCTTCAGTTCCAGACGTTTTCTGGACAATCAAGATTACCTATGTTTGGTAGATTTCGTTTCCAAGTATTAAGCTGGCAGCTTCCTGTTCTCCTCCATCTCCTGAACCAAGGCAGAAGCGTAACCTGTCCACCCTCCCACACAAGTACCTGAACATTGGATTAACTCCTGAACTCACCAGAACCCACTCTCCAGCTCAAGTAAAACCATCAGGCTTTCTCCGCTACGCTCACCTGGGCCCCAACTCCCTCTACCCCTGGCAACCTGACTACACTCACTTAGTAAGTCGTTTAACTGTCAATCATAATTACATCTCGTTTATTCCGCAACATTATAGTTCTTGTATTCACCAGTTCTCTTCCCCCTCTTTCCATACAGTTGGCGATTCTACTGTTCATGTTCCTGTGTCACTACTTGTAAATAAAACACCTTTTACTGATTCAGTTGTCCTTCTGAGTGTTTTTCTGTATGTGGGTCAGATCTATCTCGAGCAAACTGACAGTTTTAGTCATCTTTAATCACTGTATACAAATTCTTTTCAGCTTTTACCACTTTATATGTTGGGCTTTCACGCTTGTCTCAATCTAAAGTGGTCATGCCGCCCTAGGCCGAGAGCCATAATAGTCATATCAAAAATCATCACTGGATGATATTTTTCTCAGTTTGTGACCCGTACATTTTATCCCGGTCTATATTGAATGTACCCCTTACTTTGCTTCTGTTGGAAACATGTAAGTAATTTTATTTATTCATAAGTATCAGAATCATCTGGTCCCAAAATTATGGTGTTGAAATGATGATCTTTGTATCTACCATATTGGACCATTTTAATGCCAATGTAGACTTGGATCTAATTAGTTGTCCGATATGCTGTACAGCCGGTTCTGCAAGAACGTTTCCCGTCTGTGCATTTTAGCTTTCAATATCCTGCCCATTATACAATAAATAATCACCAAGCCCCATCCAGTCAAAAAATTGTATTACTTATCACCAAAGAAGTGTACTCTCTAGATGCAGATTTCCAGTTCTGGACTTTTTTAAGTCCGGAGTGGGTTTTGAGAATTCAATTTTTGCCTCTCTTATGTATGGACCACTGGGGTTACTTTGAGCTTTAATAGAGGTAGAGGTACATAAATAAATCTGGGTTAAATTAACTTGAAGCCCTCCTGCTGTTTCCCCATCCTCCTTCTTTCTCTTTCTTGTTCATTTGCTCCTTTCAGGTTCTGTTATTTTTTTATCCTTTGGGCGGTTAAGCTGGGTCAGCAAGCCAATCTAATGAGCCATCAGCTGAGGGGCCGGTAGTTACAGAGAAAAGCTTTATGACTCAGGTGCATCCCACCCACAAACACACAGCTGATGAGAGCTCATTTGTCTAGCCTGGGTGGGAGGCCTTTGGGACATCAAGAGCTGTGCTTCAGGACGTTATGATTGGCTTGCAGTCAAAGAGATCCTCACTTCGACTCCGGCTGAGGACTTTTATTGTATGTCTTCTGTGGATCTCTAGTTTTCCGATGCCCCCGAAGAAAGAAAGAGCTAAGAAAATTGGAACCAAAAAGACTGACTATAAGGACTCAAAGGAGTAAATGTATGAATAGGAATGATGAGAACAAAATTGACCTTTTTGCTCATGAAATTTCTCACAGCAAAAAACTAAACAAAATGACTCCTTCCAGATCAATATGGCATGCACACCTTTCTCCTCTAGCCTCACATGTTAGCCAATATCTGTCAAAGTGTTAAAAATAGTATGGCCTGGGGGTGAGGGGCTAAGCAGGTACCAGGCTACACTGGTAGCCAGTCAAGCCTCCACTAACATTGCAGCTCAACAGTGAAACAGCCAGAGACGAGCTCCCACAGTCAGATATAGCTTTAATATGTTTGCACTGGGAAGATAAAAATCATTTTGCAGTCACTGGAGACTGCATGTACACAAACTGCCGAGGAGAGACGTGTGCAGTCTTGTCTATGTTAAAGTCAACATGTGCAAATATATAGAAAATAAGCTTGTGTTCTTTACTTTATTTCATCTTAATTTTATTTGTAATCAGTCTTTTAAACTAATTCAGTTTTCACTAAAACAAGGTTTAACTAATAGAATGATCTAAACACAAATGATAATCTTTGGCAACATTTGAAATGTGCTGCTCACAGAGGCTCTCCGTTTAATTTGTCTGTGTTTGAATCGGTTTACAAAGAAAAATGATAAAAATAAATTTGTTAAAAGCTGGTAAGGACATACCTCCAATAACTTGCTGGGAAATCAACCACAACCCTAACAGCAGGACTCCACTTTCTTACATGCAGATACACTAGGAAATTGCACATTTACATTCTAGTCTGACTAAATGATCAAAAGGAGTGCCAGAAGTTTTGCTTAAAGTCTGGTTATCTTGCGCCATCTGTTGGTCATAAAAGCTGGTCTCATGCTTAAATTGGTTGCTTCCCCAATATGTTTCTGCATCTGGTTAAAAGAAAATCCTATCTTTATTGATACAAAAAATAAGCACACACAGGCGAGCTACATATGAGTGGCTGCATTGTAAAGGTCTTGGTTAGTCTTTCCATGTGTGTGTTTAAGATTCACATGAAATAGAGAGAGAAAATCAAAGCTGTCTTCTCCCAGCTTTCTGCCTTTGCACCTTTAATAATTCACAGCAAGTTTTCATTTTTCCTAAAACACGTAGAAGGCCAATGGAATGTTTTAAATAAAGTAAATGAATGCAAACGCAGCCTTGCCTACAAAACAAGGATTTCTCTGAGAGCACTGAAGCCAACACATTGTGTTTTGTGTACTACATTCAGCAGTAAAGTTCCATATGCCTGCGTTTATGTTTTCCTACCGAATAAATTTGGATTTGCTTTCTGTGTTAATGGCAGGAGTAAGGCAATGACAAGAGAGAGGGAGGAGAAAAGGTCAGACCATGAATAGGCTTCTCAAATACTTTGCTCGATCGTACTGCTAATAATAAAATGTGTTCTTTCGCCCCATAAAAGCATGTTTTTACTTTGGTGGATTTACGTATTTTAATAGCTCGTAATAACGTGTCTCATTTTGTTTATGAGGAAAATAACTCTCCCTTCTCTCCTTCCCAGTCCCTCCAACTTTCCCTCCATTCATGTGCCAAAGGTGCAGATTAATAAAACTATCACTCAAGAAGGCTCATTGAGAAATGTTATATTGACAAATGCAGGGAAGGTTTCACTCTGATGAGGACAGATACAGATCATGGCCAGTCCACCAAAGACATTTCCACTATTTTATAGGGACTTTATGTGATAGACCAACACATTGTAGTACATAATTCTAAAGAGGAAGCCAAAAAGATGCATGGTTTTCAAATTCTTTTAGAAAGCAAATCTAAAAAGGTGGCACATATTTGAATTTAAGAAAGAGAAGAAGAAACCTTTATGCAGAATTTAATGGTGTAATATTGTTTTCTACACACATAGTTGAAAACTGCATGTAAAATAAAAGAAATGTAACATTCCTGGTTGCAATAAGTAGGCATAGCAACAGTGTTAAACTATAAACTACAAACATTTATCCAACGTACTGAATGAAAATGAAGAATAATAGTTTAAATATTGTTTGCGTCTGAGTGGTGTTTGTTGATTTTCACCCAATCTCATCAATTTTCCATAGATTTGAAGAGAAAAGTTTAACCCAGCCCTCTTTTTTTCAACTAGTTTTACTAGATAAAAAGTTATAAGTACTCCTTGGGAAACCACAGACAAAAAATCAAAGCGAAGTATTATTGTTTCATCTTCTCCTGATGTTAAAAGACAAAATAATGATTGGTGAGGTGGGAAGGTATTATCTTAATTAAGTGCACGTATGCACTACATCAGTGTTGACAGGTTAAGTGTTGAGTGTCAAAAATGCTGGATTAAAATGATCTGATTCTAAGTCTGTTAAATGAGTGTCAGTCCTCTCTGTTTGAAAGTTAAGTTTGAGATAATCAACAAATACAAGATAAATTACAGCTGTGTAATGTACTGTAATGTGGGACAGATGTTGACATTTTGCCAAACGCAGGATGTCTGAAATTTGTTGCTAAAATAATCCGATGCCGGGCCAACCCATTAAGAGAAGAGGAATTTTGTTTTTATAAGGCAACATGGACTCTAAGTACAAACCTGACAGCTGATGAAACGTTTGAAAGAGGCGGGTGTGAGAGAAGATTAGAAAGGTATTCTTAGAATGGCTATGATGGTGCCTCTAAGCATGTACCTCCAGTATGAATGGAGACAGTGAGGAAAGATGGCTAAAGACTGGATTTATGTGACAAAGATGCACATAAACTCAACTCAACTCTATTTATATAGACCCAATCAAGCTACATGTACAAATACGAGCAAGATAAAATAATGTTTACAAATTCAAAAACAGAATAAAATAAAACCTGCAAATAAAAGTAATATATATAAAAAATAATTAAAAGCATATTAACACAATAATTGCTTAATAGTTACTGAGTTAAATAAATACTTTTTAGGGTTCTGCATTTCAGACAATGACTGAAAGATGGTTCCGCAAGACAAGAGCCTAAAAGATTTCTTGCCTGGTTGAAGGACATAAGACCTTTAAAATGGGCAGGAGCAATACCATTAATTACTTGATAATTGGTTTTTTGTCTGATTGTTTCCAAAATTTAATATCATGCTTTTAAGTCCACTATTCATGGGTCATTTCACAATGCCTCTTTTGAATCTCCAGAAAGTCCCAAAAAGTCTAACATATGACACATCCAGTAGCATATGTAAATGCAGAAAGGGTGCTGATATTTATGGCAATGATGATGAGGCAACCAGTAGTGGTTGGAAGTGGGTTAGGAAAGGAAAGATGTGGAAGGAAAGAGAGGATGCATGGGGAGCTTTCAGGAGCAAAGGGGACATTGTTAATTCTCCCAGAGTGCTGCAGAGTTGTGGGACAGCCACGGCTCCATCAACATTTGTTAATGTGTGGGTACGGATGTGTGTTTTCCCTATGTATTCAGAGCTGGCTTTTCCATGCAGTGAAACACTGGCTGTCAACAGAGTGGCTCTCACTTTAGGCCGGGCCAGATTTATTAAAGCGAGTAATTCCTGATTCCACTCAAAAAAATAATAAAGTTGACCAAGGCCTTCTGTTTATGTATTATTTGCTACATAAAATATGCCTCAGCTGTCAACGTTATATGACCTAACATATTTATATGCTTTAATTGTGACTGAACCACACATTTGGCAGATGAATAAAAACTAATTATGGCTGTCAAAATGAACTCTAAACATGAAAAAAACTGTTTGGAAAACCACATATTTGGTTTTCTTGAGAGAAAAACATCACCGAGTTTTATCAGCAAGAAAGTGATTGTAGCTGCAGAGTTTGAATGATGGGTCCCCTGGCACGTTTGGGTTTGGTTGTTAAGGAGCAGTTTGTCAAACACCATTAAAATATAACAGTGCTACTAGGTCTAGATCTGACAACAAGCGAGGGAATCAGGGAAACAGGCAGGATGTGGTGCTTTAGCCCAGCAGGAGAGGGGCTTTCCCTCATGCTGTCATCTGTGAATGAAGCTGAAGAGTGAAGCTACAGCAGAAGCAGCGAGCAGCACCCCAGACGTCTGTGCATTCAGAGGATCCACTGCAGTTTGTCAAACAACATTCCAGCCTTTTACGGGCTGAAATAGAGGAGAAGAACGACAAGAATGTTTGTTTTTTCCCCTCCTCCGAACCCGTTGACTGGCTGAGTTTGGTTACCAGGGACAACAAGAAATGCCATCCTATTTATTAGGATCTTACAAGGTGCCTCCTAAGTTATACTAATCTTAGTTTATTAAAGCATAATTCCATGAATGCCACATTCTATCGCTGGCATGCTCCACTGTATCTCTTCTGAATGGATCCTCATGGTTCTTGGGTCTATATACCCCAAGCTAATTAAAGTGCTCTATGACAGGCAGAGATTTGTATTTCTTCCAATTACCATATACATATCAATACTAAGACAGCTTTCTTGGCCAATCGCAGTGTTTATCTGGAGCAAGAAGACAGATGCAGTTGACCAAATGTCCGCTCACACATCCGCTCACACAAGGCCGTTTGTTTTTATATCCCCATGGAGACAGTCCAAAGACATGGTACATTCTCAAGACGCTTATCTTTAGTCATATAAACTCAAAGTCCAGCCCAAGACCTTTCCCTAAACTTTTTACCCTAACAAATCTGGGTTGGAGGTTACTTTAAATTCATGGGACAGAAATTCGGTACTATCAGTTACAATTTGGTGGTGCATGGACCATGTTAGGGGATAATGGAAAAAAAAGAAATGTTTACTGTGCAAGTGTTACTGAAAACATGTTTGTTTCAGGAGGAGTGAATGCTGCAAGTCAGTTTCTTGATGCAATCAGATAGGTTTTGTTAGGTAGAAATCTTTTTAACCAATTTAAATAATAAACTGAACTTGCTTGATATTACTTTTTAAATTGGAATGTTTGTAGTTGACTTTGAAGCTGTCTGTGCGATTGGACCGAATTGACTTTGTATTTAATGCATACTATGTATATAACTTGGGTGGTTTATTTTGAGTGCCTTGAGGCAATTTTTGTTGTGAATTGGCACTATATAAATACATTTAATTGAATTAAATGACATAAATACTGTGTTGTAAAAAAGGTTTTGCAGATTTCTTTTGTTTCTACCTTTTTGACATGTTTCAGATCATCAAATTTAAATATATGAGATAACTCAAGTAAATATAAAATACAGTTTTTGAATGATAATTTCAGTTGTTAAAAAGAGTATTTTAATACACAGTTAATTGAATTTGTGCACGCAGGGATTTAAACAGCAAAATAGTACCCAGGTTGTTTCTAGACTCAATCGAACAATGCCTTAATTCAATCACAGAAGCCCAGTAAAGCAATACTGCTTGTGTTACTTTGATTAATATTTAGGTGATGACAGCCAGAGCAGTTAAGATTTGAGAAGGATAAGATGAGAGTAATTTATTTGGTAAATTAAATCATTGAGATAGAAATCAACTTTAAATTTAGGTTTGGTTTCTTATTGCTTACAGCAGTTCTTAATAAGTCGTGCTCTGAAAATGACCTTTTCTGAGGCTATTCAGGAAAAGAACAAGCACATACACACTTGGACTGACCAGAGCAAACACTGGCACATCAAACACTGACACTCTGCAAGCTTACAATCTAGCTTTTTTTTAATTTCACTTCTGCTTTTTGTTTATTGTAACTAAACTTATGGCTTTCCAGCATCAACTTGTTCCCCAGTGACATTTGCTTCCACAGGGTGAAGGTGGACTCTCATGTTTTTCTATCCTTTCCAATGTTTGAGATTTAACCTGACAACAGGAAAATACCTTCTCTGCACAGCAAGCGACAAATATAATCCATGGAAATGAAGGGAAATGAGGTAAAATGAGGTAAACAGGTGGCACATAGAAGACCTGTTGTGCCACAGGGGCATGGGTGGCTTTGACTGACTCAGCTCCTCATCACAATCTGGCGTGGCTGGATGTCTGCCTTGGGGGACCTGGTCTTGAAGGAACCATTGTCCGGCTGGTTCTGGGGAGGTGTGCTGTTCTGTAGTGGCTGTGTACAGCTGTCACCACCAAGCAGGTTCATTGAAAGGTCTGGTAAGCTGTGTATGGCCAGTAAAGACTGTTGAACAGAGGTGCTCATATGCAGAATCACATTTAGGTTTCAGTATGTCGGACTCAGAACAGTCAGTGCTGCTCAAAGAGTGCGCGATCAGTTAGGAAGAACTCTTTGCTAAAGCAGCCTGTGAGGATCAGAGCAAAACTAGCAAAGTTGAAAGATCTCTTTGTGTGCAATTATGCACAGGTGAATTGCTACAATATTTCAGAACATCCTGTTACATGCTCTCAAAACTAATAAGTTAATAAATGAATAGATAAGTAATAACCTTATTTTAAATGTTGATGTCATTGTAGCTTTAGAGACACTCTGACCTTTAACAGACATACAGAGTATGATCATTAGATTGTTGAACCATGCTTAAATGCTATTTTGACAGGAAATTGTTTACACAGGTGAATACATATATGTCAAATAATCCTCTCTAAGTGAATTATCTTTTTCTGTTCTAGACACACCTTCTCATTCAAAGAGTTGTCCTTATTTTCATGACTATGAATATTGTAGCTTCACACTGAAGGCATCAAAACTATGAATGAACACATGTGGAATTATATACTGAACAAAAAAGTGTGAAACAACTGAAAATATGTCTTATATTCTAGGTTCTTCAAAGTAGCCACCTTTTGCTTTGTTTACTGCTCCGCACACTCTTGGTATTCTGTTGATGAGCTTCAAGAGGTAGTCACCTAAAATGGTTTTCACTTCACAGGTGTGCCCTGTCAGATTTAATAAGTGGGATTTCAAGCCTTATAAATGGGGTTGGGGCCATCAGTTGTGTTGTGCAGGAGGTGGATACACTACACAGCTGATAGTCCTACTGAATAGACTGTTAGAATTTGTATTATGGCAAGAAAAAAGCAGCTAAGTAAAGAAAAACGAGTGGCCATCATTACTTTAAGAAATGAAGGTCAGTCACTCCGAACAATTGGGAAAACTTTGAAAGTGTCCCCAAGTGCAGTCGCAAAAACCATCAAGCGCTACAAAGAAACTGGCTCACATGAGGACCTCCCCAGGAAAGGAAGACCAAGAGTCACCTCTGCTGCGGACGATAAGTTCATCCGAGTCACCAGCCTCAGAAATCGCAGGTTAACAGCAGCTCAGATTAGAGAACAGGTCAATGCCACACAGAGTTCTAGCAGCAGACACATCTCTAGAACAACTGTTAAGAGGAGACTGTGTGAATCAGGCCTTCATGGTAAAATAGCTGCTAGGAAACCACTGCTGAGGACAGGCAACAAGCAGAAGAGACTTGTTTGGACTAAAGAACACAAGGAATGGACATTAGACCAGTGGAAATCTGTGCTTTGGTCTGATGAGTCCAAGTTTGAGATCTTTGGTTCCAACCACCGTGTCTTTGTGCGGCACAGAAGAGGTGAACAGATGGACTCTACATGCCTGGTTCCCACCATGAAGCATGGAGGAGGAGGTGTGATGGTGTGGGGGTGCTTTGCTGGTGACACTGTTGGGGATTTATTCAAAATTGAAGGCATACTGAACCAGCATGGCTACCACAGCATCTTGCAGCAGCATGCTATTCCATCCGGTTTGCGTTTAGTTGGACCATCATTTATTTTTCAACAGGACAATGACCCCAAACACACCTCCAGGCTGTGTAAGGGCTATTTGACCAAGAAGGAGAGTGATGGGGTGCTGCGCCAGATGACCTGGCCTCCACAGTCACCGGATCTGAACCCAATCGAGATGGTTTGGGGTGAGCTGGACCGCAGAGTGAAGGCAAAAGGGCCAACAAGTGCTAAGCATCTCTGGGAACTCCTTCAAGACTGTTGGAAAACCATTTCAGGTGACTACCTCTTGAAGCTCATAAACAGAATGCCAAGAGTGTGCGGAGCAGTAATCAAAGCAAAAGGTGGCTACTTTGAAGAACCTAGAATATAAGACATATTTTCAGTTGTTTCACACTTTTTTGTTCAGTATATAATTCCACATGTGTTAATTCATAGTTTTGATGCCTTCAGTGTGAAGCTACAATATTCATAGTCATGAAAATAAGGACAACTCTTTGAATGAGAAGGTGTGTCCAAACCTTTGGTCTGTTCTGTGTTCTGTACATGCTGGTAACCTTAGTTAGAGTTCTGCCTCTAGCCAGTGCTATCTAACATTGAGGAACAGTCTCCTCTAAAACATAAATAGAGGGGTGCCAGCCTTGACTTTACGCATGTGTTCGAAACTTGGCCACGTCTGCAGACATTATGCTGGGATCGCTGTTTGTACTCCTGAGTCAGACAAAGAAGAGAGCCAGGGTATGATGGGTTGAAAGACGAAAGGCCAATACATACATGACATAACAGAGAAAGGTTAAACATATTTATCTGTTCTGCAAGAACAAAATGATGTCAAGCTTTTTCTTGACACTTCTTGTGAGCAGGGCATTTTTCTTATGTGATGTACCACAATTGTTAATCAACTGGGACCTATGAGGTCTTCCTAGGAGTTTTCCACTTGTGTCTGTGTGAAGTAAGAAATGTTCGGGCCAGAAATAATGTTCTTGTTCTTGCCACCCCGATTAAAATAACACATTTCTCTGTTCTTGCGGAGTATGTATTAGTGCGAGACACAGAACCAGAACCTTTAAAGAAGACGCTCAATCCAGTTTATTAAGACTGATCCCCTTCGTTAAACGTTTGTTGTAATGTTTTAGAGACGGTAACGATATTGTCATTTTACTTTGTCTTTGGCTGTTTTATGGCTTCAAACCTGCCATCTTAAACACTATCGTCCCTTGGTCATCTCATTTCTGCACAGATTTAAATTTTTGCTCACATTAAAGTCAGTCATTCAGAACTCAAAATTATGCAAGAAAACCTAGACTTTACCTTAGAGAGAGAAAGAGAAAGATGCATAGATATTTTAATACAGTTAGATGTTTAATAAGCTTATGATGCTCTGAACTTTCAACTCAGTTCCATTAGGAAGAAGTTAGACTGCCTGTTTGTTTGTTTAGGTTTACATTTCCTTCATATAATTATTTACAACAAGTTAAGTATTGATCATATTATTGACTAGATCTAATGAAATTATTGAGTTTGAATTCAAGTGCAGATGTTGTGATTCTGAGAATAAATATATTTCTATATGTTCCTCTCCTTTCTCTCTGTAAGGTTTACAATTAGAACTCACTAATCAAGTAAACAACTTGATCCTTTAGAGTGATTCTATATTTTATTACTGACACTGATTTTAATACATAAATGCAACTTAGTAGCTTATCAATAACTTTATTTAATGGTCCACCTTTTATGACCCATTATTATTTCCCTACATATTGGTGAACCCAATGTAAGCTTCAGAGGGACATTATCTCCTCTCTAGATTAAAAAAACATTCTCCTTCAGAGGTTGCTTTACATTCTTACAGGTCATGCAATTTTAAGATAGAAGTAAAAAACTTTATCTGCTATTTCCTTCGCTTCTGCATCTTCTATATCTCTTCTTTTGCTTAATCATTAAAAAGCTGATACTAAGTACTACAACTAACCTATGAAAAACAAAACATGATTAGTCAGTCATTTTAAGTCAGCTGTTGATTACTGCTGCCCCCTGGTGCCCAGCGCAAGAATATATATATATATATATATATATATATATATATATATATATATATATATATAAAATATATATATATAATATATATATATATAATATATATATAATATATATATATTATTAATATATATATTATATATTATATATATAATATATATAAAAAAAAGGCATCACCTGGATTTATCTAAGCAAAGCATTGCATAATTACTGCATAGACGATTATGTTTCAGCTGGCAACAAGTTATTTAACCCCAACTGGTGCAATGAGTTGCTTCTCATTCCATGTCGATAAACACATCCCGTGGTCGTGGAAAAGATGTCAGCCTGTTTCAGAAGGGTCAAATCATTGGCATGCATCAAGCAGAGAAAACATCTAAGTGTCAAGGAGTGGGTTTGGGTCGGACCAGCTTGCAGGGAGATGCTCGGGAGCCAGAAGGTAAGGTTTTGATCCAATTTATTTGAAAGGCTTGAACAGCGCAGGATACTCTACCAGGAGTTCAGGAAGCAGTAAACAAGATATACAGAACTTAGAAGAGCTGAACAGGAACTAGGCTGACGGGGATTATTGGAATAACGCAGGAGCATGACAGGTGAATAGCAGGTATCTAGCAGAAAGACGCGATGGGGAACAAATGAAACGGGTAAGCTTATATACAGGGAAGGTGAATGGTGAAACAATGGGAACGAGAGGAGTAGTTAATCAGATGAATGCTTACAGGCTTGCTGGCCAGGTGAAGGGAACTGAGGTAATGGAGGTTGCAGGAAACGCAGAGACAGGAGGGGAAACTAATACTAAACTAAACTGGGAGGAACAGGGAAAGAAACCTAAACATAAGCTGACGTAAAAAGTAACTCTAGGAAGAACAAAACCTAAGGATGTGGAAGGGACTACGTAAATAAGCAGACTTACTAAATAACAGAATATGACTGACAGTAACTAAAACATAAGGGATTAACGAAGAGAACTATTACTAAAAAACTAATCAAGAGGGAACTATACTGTAAGGCAAGGCTGGGGAAGGAACAACTAATAATAAGGGGAACAAGCAACTGGGTAAATAATAACAAAAGGGGTCTTAGGCCAAAGGGGAAAGGGAACTATGGGCGAGGGGAGAAAGTACTACTAAAACTAGGGGGCAGGAGAGAGAACAAAAACCAACATCAGGATGAAAGAAGGAATAAACAAACATAACTACTAAACCCAAAGAAATGGAAACACCTAACTGAAAAGTAAACAACACAAAACCAAAACAAAGTCCAAAATGGCAGATGCTGACACTAAGGAGATTGCAGAAACTATCAAAATTGGGTTAAGAACTGTCCATCACATTATTAAAAACTGGAAGGATAGTGGGGACCTATCGTCTTCAAGGAAGTAATGTGGCCGGAAAAAAATCCTGAATGATCGTGATTGGCGATCACTTAAGCGTTTGGTGAAATCAAATCAAAGAAAAACAACAGTAGAACTCCGGGCTACAATATGTTTAATAGTGAAAGTAAGAGCATTTCCACACTCACAATGCGAAGGGAACTCAAGGGATTGGGACTGAACACCCTTAAGAAAACCACTAATCAATGAGGCAAACTGGAAAAAAAGGCTTCAATTTGCTAGGGAGCATAAAAATTGGACTCTGGACCAATAGAAGAAGGTCATATGGTCTGATGAGTCCAGATTTACCCTGTTCCAGAGTGATGGAGGCATCAGGGTAAGAAGAGAGGCAGGTGACGTGATGCATCCATCATGTCTA